>NW_027121766.1:0-13690 GCF_030686945.1 Centruroides vittatus | reverse complement strand
TTTTTCAACGTGAAGTTGATATCAAACTCGCGCAAGTCAACAAAACTAAATATTTTTGCAGGAAGTGGTCCATTTTCGATTTATTGGGCCCTGGCTTTGACCATTAAGTTTCAGCATTGTACACTTCGCTAAACCTACAAAATTCTTGAGTAAAGGCCTTGTTTGTGCCCATAGGGCGAAAAATAGTAAAAAGAAATTATACAGTTTAATCTCACTGAAAAGAACGATCAACAATATGTTAAAATACGAACCAGATTTACAACAACGAATGTGACCGGTAATGAAGAAAAGCCGTCCATTTTTTCTCTGAAGCTAAAACATTGTGAAATTAAGTTTTCAGTGCCAAAATGAATATGAAGTAGACAATTTTTACAAACTAGCAAACAATGGCAGTACTAATCTTTAAGAAGAAATAATGTTTGAAACTAGTTGTGCTCAGAAATGTAGAAAATTTCCTTAATTGCTAAAAGATGTGTATGTTTTAGGTTTCCATTATAGGTTTTTAACTGATAAGATCTATAAATAAAATATCTGTGTAGAGTGACTCAACAGTTAAACATTACAAACCTAAACTTCTGAAAATGTCTTAATTAAATTACACAAAAATGTACAAAATTGAAGGAAGTGAGTTATTTCAAATAAAGAATATCATATACCTGTAAAAATGTACAGATTTGCAGGTTTCATTGTTAAAATATTCAGAATATGGAAGTTCGTAGGATATAAGGATGTCAAAATTGACAGGTTTTACTATAACTGTAGACAATTATCTGCATCATACGTAATGCGATCAGAGTACTGACACATCTTTAAGACTTAAACACCTGTAGATTAATTAGAATTTTTGCTTATCGTATTTTAGCGTTAAATATTTTAATGACGATAAAAACGTAACACAAGTAGTATAGAACTTGCTTAAATAGCACGATATCAATAATTCTATTTTTTACATAATTACTCTCGCTCGAATATGAATTACTTAAAGCAAAATTGAAGCAAAATGAAATTGAAAATATTATAATAGTACAGTAGAGCGTCGTGAATCAGAATCAATTCGGGACTGGGGTTGTTCCGATTAGTCATTTGCTTCGATTATCGACTTTGTACGAAAAAATATATTAACCTGTCCGATGTTCAAATTTTTTACCGTTGCGTGTCGCTTCGTGTTGAATTTTCGTCGATTTTAAGCCTAACGAAAATTTTTATAATAATAATCGATGCTATCGTATCGTTAAAAATTATTTCTGCATTTTGTACAAACAAAATAAATATATTGAAGAATATAAAAACATGAAAATTATACTTTAGAAGTAAATCTAGTATCAAAAACGTTCGATTCAGCACGACACAGTCCGACTGAAAATCGTTCCGATTACCGGCGTTCCGATTAACGACGCTCTACTGTACTTTAATTTTCTACGTATAACCCGCGGTTATGTACACCACGCTTTAAACAAGATTGCATAGCAGTAGCAAAATACACGTTTTAGTAACTTTACGGGTGTAAATTATACACAGGTAATTTGACATAATTGTTCTACAATCACTGAAAATAATATATTTGATAAGCAGAATTTGTATGTATTTTATCTTCAATTTATGTATTTTTATTATTACATTTAATGCTATATTCTTAAAATTATATTAGAATAAATAACTATTTAATCAGCTTACATTTTACATTTATTATTTACAAGGAATTTAGTCGTAATTATTAAATTTTATAAATTTAATAAACAACTGTTTTAATTAAGTTCTAAAACATAAATTTTTAATGCAAATGTATTTGCTGACTCGAAATAAAAATTTCTATTACTTTTCAAACACTGAAACATTTAAAGTATTTTACTTTTAATGGTACAAATACACTCAAACCTAAATAATCCCTTTTAATGATTTACGGTACTATTTTCGTAAATTGCCAATGTGTTCTGTTAACGAATTTTTACTTTAAATGTTAAATGAAGCGTGCGATGCCATAATGTGTTAAATGCCAAATAAGAAACTTTCGATAAGTAAACAATTTTTTTTCTGGTAAATGAATTAATTTCAATTTTCAAATAGAATGGCAAAACTTTCTAGGTTAAAAATGCTTATAAATATTGAAATGGATTAAATGCAGACTTTATGGCATTGCATGCTTCAAATATTGAGTCTTCGATATCTGTCAATTACTTTCAATATATGTGTAATTTTGTAATACACGTAATATTTTTTTCGTCAATTTACGTGAATTCGAAATTCCAAATTTAACTTTTTGTGAAAACCGATTACTGCATACTTATCTTATTACCCGACATCTATAAATTAAGGCACACTCGATATAGTGAAATTTAAATACAAACGCTGGTATTAAATCGAGGTTACTTCTTTTATATAATTTGCAACAATATTACAAGAAAGTGTGCTTGATGTAATATGTGTGATTGGTGGCGGCACACCACCAACTTTTGGTAAATACGCCCATCAACCTAGTCAACATAAAAGAAAACTGGAACGATAGTTAATTCGTACGAAAAAATAAAAAATCGAAAAGTTAGAGGTGTCGAGCTGCTATTTAGACGACTGTATTTCGATTTATCTTTAAAAGTTCTAATTATCAATGCAGAGTTCTCAATGTCTGGCGCAAAACACCGTATTTACGGTCGGTGCTAAATATCAAGTAAATACAAAAATAGAATTTTCACAAAATGCGAAAAAGCAAATGATAATTACTAATTTATTAATTATTGACTCTTTCGTTCATATTGGCGCATAGAGATTCTTTTTTACCGTATGCATCGTCTAGACTACAATAGGGATGACCTACACTGAGAGACAGAGCGTCATATAGTGTTTATAAAGTTTTTTTCTATTGTCCGGCAAAATTGACAATATAATTAAATTTCCGCGGCAGAAGTTTGCGCGGAAGACACTACGTACGTGCTTTAATTAAATCTGTGTATGTATACAATCTGTCGCCATGTTATATTAACCTAATTTTTTTTGTTGATTTTTTGTGAATAAAAAATAGTATTCTTGTTCCTTAAAATATCAGCAGATCACGACAGTAGTTATTTAAATTAATAATTTTCTTGTATATAAAAACCGTAATTAACATGAAGTCTCCATTTGCATTTAAATGTGGCACGATAGTTGCTATTAGAAACCAGCCAATGTCTGGCTATTTCCAAGTTATAGCTAATTTGTACAAAATGCAGACAATTACAAATATATTTCTGATTAAAAGAAAATTTCATTTTATATATGTAATTGACATATCGGTCTGCTCATAAACATATATTTTATGCGTTATACGTTTATTTAGTATAACAATAAAAGACTCGTATAATCAATTCAAAGATGTTTTAATTTTCGACATGTTATTGTATTTTTGACTTGTTTCCAAAATAATTTATCTATAACCTTCAGAAATGCTTTCGGTACAGCGGTTAAATATCAGTAGCCTTGCATATTCGAAAGAGACGGCTCGCGAAAATTCCAGAGCTTGAACCATCTGAATTATTATCGTGTTTTCCATCTGACTGTCTGTTTTTATACGATTATACAACGTAAAACCATAGATAATATTAATTACTTTATTCGACTTGTTTTAACATAAATTGTTTTTCAGTCGTGTTTTCCTATTGTCACCGTTGCAATCTGCACTACTTTTCTAATACGAAACGGTAAAACATTTAGGTTATAGTCTGTCTCATTAATGTTATTGTCGGTTATAACATTGACAGACCGAGAAAGTTTTATTGCATTAGATGTAAATTTTTTATTAAACATCTTTTTATGTAACAAATAGAATAAGAAAAATCATTTCAAAAATATTAACACAGGAGAAGATATGAGGAGAGTAAAGATTAGGAATACTTACTCGTTAGACAAATACTTAAAAGGGAATAACAGGAATAAAGCAAAAGACATAAATTGGTTATTTGCCGTATTATAAATACTTAAATTGCCAGAAATGAGTAAACATTCACTTTTATATAATGATATTTATTAAATTTTTCACTATAAAATGATAAATCTATAGAAGTTAACTAACAGTGTACATTAATTAAAGTAGTTATAAAACTCTAATTAACGAATTCTTGACTCTTACTCCAATTAGTGCATCTCGGTTAATTGAATACACACGCTATAGTCCTAAAGCATTAGCATAAGTGGACGTTACTCACGTTCGATTGAACGCAGTAATTCTAAAGTATGACTGTATATTTAACAGAAAAAATCGACATAACAAAATAATAATATTTTCTAGCAATTCCAGTTTTAGTACATACAGTCAATTATATCTTTATTCATTTTACATAATCCGTTGATCTGTATCTAGTTTGGAAATTTACCCATGGCTGACGTTCGGAGATACGACATATGTCTTAGCTGTCTTTTGCAGCCTCACATGTCGACTGCAGTAGTTTACGGATGGTACTTTTTCGCTCCATGCTACTACTGTCGACAGTTTCATACCAAACGAAAATTATTGCAAAAGTATTTCGTATGCTTTGTGAAATTTATATATTGGCAATTCTTTTTCTTACTACTTCTTATGACAATACCGTATGTAGCAGAATACATACCATGCTTTGGCTGGTATTCAATAGTGGATTATAACGTATTCGTCAGGTTCTGCTATACCATAATATATTTGGCAACGTCGCTCACTTTTTCTGTTATAAAACGCAAAAGAATAAATCCGATAATCATATTAATGAAAGCAGAAAATTTGCCGATTGAAGATTTCAACAAGTCTATTAACAAAATTAATGTCATCATGAGCATAATCTTGCTTTGTTTCACTTGTGGAGTGCCAACGTTCAATATCTTTTTCGCATATCCAGCATTAGAAAGAACTAACGGAAATGAATTTATGATTCTCTTTTGTAGCGTGGAATTTGGGGTTTCGGTAAATTTTATTGTTGGAGGATTGATTCATGTCTGATTTCTTCTTTTACTTTTATATTTGATTATGAAGAAAGCGTTTCAAAGAGTATCAAATGATTTAATTCTACTGAATAAGAAGAAGTCGAATTTAAGTTTAAAATTAGAAGAGATAATGTTGCAACATGCCGAATTTTGGAACTTTGTCAATCAAATTAACACAGAACTTAGTTTATTCTTTGCAATATTTTATTTTACAGTTTTCGTAGAAACCAGTCTCGCGTATTATATATTTATCTTCGCCGAATTAAACACTATTATAAGATTCATCTTTCGCGTATTTGTCATTTTATTATCAATCGTATGTCTTATAATGGGTTACGCATTCTCAACATTTACGTCTACGGTATTTTATCATTTTTCTTTTAAACTTACCGATCAGTTACTTTTAATATGTTTAATTATTTCCGGTGCTTTTCAGAAGAGATCACGTTTCAAGATATCCGAAAGTTTTTTGCATGCGATTTGTCGCTTGAACAGAAACTGAAAGTTAGTTTTAGACTAGCTTTTTCGTTTATTATAAAATATAATATTGAAATGTACCTTATTCTTGCAGATTTTAAACTTCATGAAGAGATTTGGAAAAGTGTCGTTATGTATATCAATAAGAAACTACTTTAATGTTACGATAAAGTTTCCAGTCAAGGTACTTTTCTAACTTTTGAAATTTTGTAAATAATTGTTATATATATATATATATATATATATATGCTTAATGTGATTTTTTTCAGAAGGGCAACGCTTTTCATTTTGTATTTTCTGATCTTTTGAAACTCAGATCTGTTAGTGAAAATTAACAATTTTTACATTAGTGCAAATGACGTCGAAATCGAATAATGCTTTGTAAAATTTCATTTTACAATCTTAAAACGAGGAAAATATTCTTTTCTGTTACGTAACTCGTCGATAACCAAAATTAAAATTATACAAATATGTTAATTACACAATATTTTGAGATTTTATTTCATTTCTGAGAGCAGTCAAGAGCAGATGCCTGGCAGTTCCTCGTTTAGGTTAATCCGACATTGACATTTGTCTATTATATAATTCAGCGTCACTAACATCTGCTTATTCTTACACGGTTGTTTGAAAGACTTTTTGTTGTGTAATGAATTAAAGCTACTGCACATACTGTATATGTGTTGACAAAAATGAAAATCGGTGACACAAGAAATTCTACTGAATAAGAACAATAGGAATTTAAGATTGAAATTACAAGAGGTAATGTTGAAACCTGCCGAACTTTGGAAGTTTATCAGTCCAATCAACACACAATTTAGTGTATTGTTTGTAATATCGCATTTCACAGTTCTATTAGAACTAGTCTTACATATTATATATGTATTTTCGTTGAATTAAACATTATTATGAGATTAATCTTTTTCTTACCTGTTATTTAATCGCATGACTTATAGCTGGTTAAGCATGTTCAACACTTACATCCGCTGTGTTATATCATTCTCTTTTCAAAGTTAGCGATAAGTTACTTCTAAAAAGCGCAAACATTGTTGTTTTTTTTTCTTTCAAATGAAAATAATCCTGAACTCATGTATGACTAAAGTTATTATTAATTTTACAGAACTTTTTGATACATTCTAAATACAATGCGTATTGACGAATTACATAAAATAACAGCACAAACCTAACAAAATAAATAGTGAACAACATACATGAAAAGCTATTGTATTTTTGAATTTAAAATAATTAAACTTGTTGCTGGAACATTGTTGGAAGTTGTGCAATCTATATAAAAGAGGAATTCAACAACAGAATCTGGAAAAAGATCAACAAGATTTTTTTCTTTGATATTTGAGCTATGCCGTTAAAAATCAATGAACATTGTAACAATTATAATAATTTTAATTGAAATCGTTTTCAATTGCATGTGTAAGTTACAGGCATGTTTCATTTACATCTAATGGCAAAGTATTAAGTTGATAGCTCAAGAGTATTTATAGAGTGCTTTGCTTTCTCCCTACTGTTAGGACCATTTAGAATCGAGTAGGTGTTTGGTTCACTTGTCTATTGCGATTAATTGATTACATTCTTTTAGAATAATGATGACACTGATTTACTTCTACTATTCTGTATGACAGTCACATTCGCCTAACATATTAGCCACTGAAAATTCTTTTCATTCTTCGTGAAGATGTGTTTGCTAATTGTGTTAATATTATCAAATAAAATTCTTATCAATTTTTTCTGCCAGAATGTCAGTCAAGAAATATTCTAAAAGCTCATTTATTAGTATTAAAGTTTTATAGAAAACTAATTCATTATTTATAGATTTGCTTCATAGCCGACAAAGTTTAATATCAAGTAAGCTATTCAAGTATGCTAATAGCTAATGACATGTTTTGGTTAATATTAGCTATGCTTTTAAAATGGCGGATCGTCTCTGATTCCAGCAAATAGAAGAAAGGAAACAGCGGGGTCGCACGTTCTAACCTAACCTAATCTATTCTAATAAATTACCATAATTATTACCAACAAAATTATTAGAATAGGTTATGTTAGGTTAGAACGTGCATCCCCACTTTCCCTTCTATTCGCTGGAATCAGAGACG
Source organism: Centruroides vittatus (assembly GCF_030686945.1). Lineage (NCBI taxonomy): Eukaryota > Metazoa > Arthropoda > Arachnida > Scorpiones > Buthidae > Centruroides > Centruroides vittatus. The sequence goes on along the minus strand of NW_027121766.1, from coordinate 6,188 downwards.
AGCTACCATTTTGGAACCATGGGTAACATAGTTCCAAATGTTTTTATTATCAATGTTTAACAATACACATTGATAAACACCCAGAAAGTTTATAATCTGAAAAAATTCAACTCTTATGAAGTCTAAAGTAATCTAAATAACCAAGATTTTGTATGAATTAATAAAAAATATATAGTATATATTTACGTTTAAAAACAATAATTACAGTGAAAAGGTAAAATTATGCGTGATTGCAGTTGTTACGAGATTCATTAAAAATAATTTTTATATTTATAATTATTATAACACTACGACACATTACGACACAATTATTGAATTTTATAAAGCAGTTTAACACAAAATTTAACTTGATTATTGCTATTGTTTATTTTGAAATACTTTCGGGAACGAGCTGTTCATATTATGCATACTTTTATCTTAATATACAGAAGTTCGGTTTCAAGCTTTTAAATTTATGACTATTATTATTTTTTGTTTTTTTTAAATAGTGTCATTATTACATTTACGGCTTTGTTATATATAAAGCAGAGGATAAGCATGGCGATCGATCGAAACATGATATCGCTAGATTTCTACATCATATACTCAGGGGACCACGAAAAGACGGGAAATGCAAACAATGAGATGGGAAAATGAAAGGAGTGGGAGGGGGAGTAATTAAATTATGATTTCACGCAAAGATTAACATTTTTACATTTTCTAACATCATTGAAAACTTGTGCAGCACATTAGGCAAAATAGAACAAATCAGTAGATTAATTTTGTTGAAAACACAAATAATCCCAAACTAAAAGAAAAGTTTCCTTTCGTGTGATAAATTCAAAGGTTTATCGATCAAGCTGACAATACTCCAGAATATACCTTAATTGTCAGAGCAGAAAACTGTACATGTCTGGTAATGACCCTTAACACTAGCAGTTAAAAATAATTACGGGGAAATTTTTACACATTATTCCTCAATTACAAGATGACCCTAAATGATGGTAATTGCATCAGACATGATTGGAAAATTGTTGTCAAGTTGCATGTCTCTTGCACTTTCAATTATCTGTTGACATTTTCGAAACCTATGATTCGTTAGTCCTGCAATTCTTCTGCACTTCTCACTGGTACGAAAAATTCCCCAGTCTTAAGGAACAGTGCGTTACATTAGCTGATATTGACAGTCTTCTCTGTAATGCTGTAGATTGTGATCAAACTAGATTTATAAACTTTACCACTGTTACAAGTGCTTATATGTATAACATTTTAGGATTGAAAGCTACCATTTTTTCATCACTCCTCTTTTTCATGAGTAAAGTTATTAATTTTAATGTAAATGTTTATAAGTTTTATTAAAATATTGATGTAAGTGATAAAATTATTAATAATTAAACGTATTAGTACAATTATTAATTTAATGTGACACTTAAAAATTTAACCACGGTTGCTATTAAATCCCTTTGTAGCCAAGAAACAATCGTTTCTGTGTTTTAATAAGTGGTACAATTTAATAGCGTGGATAACAGACATGCAATCGACTTTGTCTTGCCCACCATCTATTCTCCAGCAAACGAGCTGCCACGTGGGCGAACTACTTTACTAATTGTCTGCTATAAATAGTTCTACATTCACTTAGTCATAACTCTTTAATTATGTCCCTGAAATGAAACAGTTAGGAGGATTGCATCATTTTTCAAACACTACTCGTGTGAAAAATTCATCAAACTTTCTGAGGGAGATAGATGTAGTCCTGCTTGTAAGTGGAATGAAAAAGCAATTAGATAGAGCGGTAGTAATAATTTCGTTGAGATCAGAAATTTCGTGAAATAAACCTTAATCTTTTATATCTTTTAATTTAACTCTAAATACAATTTTATAAAGACAGAACAAGTTTATAAAAGAGTAAAAAAGGGCTAGTTTAACGGGAAGTCAACCAACAAAATTTCTCGATAAAATCAGTTTAAAACTCGATTCTCGTGAGTTGGGTTCCTTGTCGGCACGAGTAAATCTCGGTGTCACGATTCTGTCACCCATCACTTCATTGTTCCAAGCAGATCGTCATCTCTGACGAAATCGGGAAAGGCCCGAAAGGAACACTTCATATAAAAAGGGAGACACGATGAGTAAGGGGAAGGAAGTTGTTACTTGACTTGTGTGAGTGCCGCAGGTCTACCTCCCGCCGAGATTGTCTTCGAGAGACTGTTCCTGTTCGTCAACCAAGACCTCCTCCACACCGACTGAACACCTACTGAACTCTAAGATATTAACAATTTACATACTTGTCCTGAAGAAGAACTGTTCATGAAAGTAAAAAAAATTGGGACTTATCTACTGTTACTCGATCAACAGTATAATGTAAGGTATTAATCCAGCCTGCGATTAATTGTAAGATCTCTCTCTCTCGGATCCTCTTGTAAACTCGATTACGGTCGCGACTCTCCTCAGTTTTATTAACAACTTTTCTAATGAATGAATTAATATTACGACACGCAAAGTATGTATTCCTGCGACATTCTTTCCAAATAACCTGTACAGTTATGTATTAACTAACCCTTGATAAATACTAAACTGTAAATAAGTCTAAAATAAACGGGTATTTTTGTTATAAACATCTCCAAGTGCTCTTCTTCAGTTTTCTCTCCGTTCACTCCATTCGTGGGAATCGTGTCATCCGGACGTGGTATCGAAGAAATACCGATTCTTCGGTCACAATTTACAAAGTTCAATTGAATTGCGAAGAAATAAACGTATGAAAAAAATCGAGATCAAGGAAGTACTATTCGATCTCAAAGTGAATAGATCACAACAGCAAGATGAAAAAATTGAATAACAGGATAAAATCATGATAAGTGCGAAAACGTGTAGAAAATGTATGCATTTACACTCATTCTGTTATTGGATTCTACTTGAATGAAATTGTATGTATTTCCTGGCTTCTGTCTGACTATAGCAAGTACTTCTATTGGACCTAGGCTGAATGGTCAATGTCACATTGATCAATGATAAAAATGTATTGTGAAAAACCTATCTTTCATCAAAAACTATTGATTTTATTCAATCGAGTTTACCGTACTTAAAATACAAAATACTAAATAAAATAATTTGATATAAAAAATTATTACAAAATAGAAAATTCGATTAACAGACATTCTATAATCTAAAATAGCAAAGTATTTTTCAAGCATCTTATACACTTAATATTAAATAATTAAATTTCACAATCATAAATTTTGGTTGTAAATAAATTTTAACTTACCACATGTTAGAAATTTTCCAGAATTAAAATACTTTTCTTCTTTGTATCCACTCAATGGCAAGCATCCTCCAAAAAACGTTATCTGATATACAAAATTGAACATTATGCAAGTTGCAGTGTAATGACTGAATATTTGAATGAAGGTGCAGTACGAAAGAAAATTAGTGAGTGATGTAAGTGTGATGAAAACTCCTGCTTCTCTGTATGTTGTGTCCATGAGTTTTTCAACTGAATGTTTAGGATTAGAGATCCTCCAAAATGCTACAAATACGAAAGCATCGTCTATCTTGGTCACTGAAATACATAAAAAAATAATTAAATATTAGTTTAGCGCTACCAGTACCATAAGTTCGCAGCAACAGCGATTCACTTACCAAGAACTAAAAAAGGGATGGTAATATTCCAGTGAGTATTTTCTACGTCCGATGCAGCCATTAATCCAAAAGACGATGCAACAGCCAGACCAGTGTTGATTACACTTGCCAACCCAAGAAGAGGTTTGCTTCTCATCCAGCTATTGCTCATATTGAGAAATATCGAAAGTACAATCATAATTGCAACAAGACCTCCTATTTTGGGTTTCGTTTCAACAAACTCTTTTTGAAATTCTTGTTCTACTTCTAACACAGAATTTGGCACAATCCTGATATGTATAAAATTATATTTTTGAACCATTTCATAAACATGAGCTGACCATTTTATGAAGAACATGTTTTTTACTTCATTGTTTTTTCATCTGTCATATACATTAGCCTAATGACATTTACTTTTTCTACAAAGTTATAATTATCATCAGTAACACCTCTTACGTTTATAAAATAGGTTTTATAAGTTAAAGTCAACAAATCTATATCTATAGGAGACTTCAGCTTCTTTCTCTTTTGTAGTGTGGTATCTATTCCCACTTCAGAGATCACTTCAATAATGAGATTTTCGGCGCATTGTTTGTGCTTAAGTGTACAAATGTCACGATATCGTATTAATTTCCCATCAATTTCTAATGTCATGTTTTCTATGATATCATTGAGCAATTTCACGTCTGAAAGATTATTTTTTTAAACATATTTCTTCCATCATGTTTTAACACATTTATTATCAGAATATTCGGAAAATCAGTTGATTTTATTTGATCAGAAAATTGAGAAGAATTAAAAGAAAAAGTTTTTTTGACAAATTTTTTAATGTTAAAAAGTTCTCCTGTATCTGCAGATTAGATATCGTTAAATGTCGTACCTGTTGTTAACGCTCTGATAAATACAGTCAAACCTGTTTTTATGCGGGGGATAGGGACCGCATAAAAGAAAATGCATAAAAAAAATTGCGCGAAACTTCACGAGTGGCTATAAAAAATAGTTCTCGCAACACAAAAAAAATATTTTTTTATGCGGTGAATAGGGACCGCATAAAAAAAGTCTCACGTAGAAAATAACTCAAAACCGTACGAAATAACTAGGAATTGCTTTTTTAACTCCTTGGACCTTTTTCTGCAACACCTAATGGGGAAAAAATCCTCTAAGAATTTTAATTTTTATATTAATTAATTATTTCCACTTAAATACGAATCTAACATTAAAAAGTTAAAAATAATCGTTAAATAATGATTTTATTTGATAAATATAGCTGCAGGAAGTGTTATTTCATTTAACAAGGCCTGAAATTTCACACCTGCAGTCTAAAGCTGGAAGGGAGCTAACTTACCGCATCTGTTCAAATATAACATAATGTTTATGGTTTTTATGCTATTAAAATAAGAGGGGACCGAAATAAACGTATGAGAAAAAAATTTTACTGAATAAAAAATGAAAAAACCTGCTGATGTAATAGAAAACAACCAATAGAGTTTTTAAAAATTTTACAGGAGTCAATTATGTTCCAATTTGATTGAAATTTTCATATACCGCACAAAAAAATCGCACAAAACAAATCGCACAAATAAAAATCGCACAGAAAAAGACGGCACAAAAACAGGTTTGACTGTATGCAGACTAATAGACAGAATTAAAAATAGAAGAATAAAGTAATATGGATGCTGTCCAACTGCTCTTGCTAATTTCTTGAAAAGACTGCAGAGAATTTTTCTTGGGCAGTCAAATTTCATTATTCAGTTTCAATCTGGTTTTAAATAGTAATTAGATTGGTTATCTGAAAAAATGAAGACAAGTATATTTAACGGTTTCAAATACGTTTAAATGATTAACGTATTTCAAACCGAAAATTAAACCGCTTCAGTCTATTGAAAAAAGGTTTTCTATACAATATTTAGAAATAAGAAGAGATGCAAAATGTTTCCAAATCAAATAACTAAAAAAGTCAGAAGTTAAAGTTTTCTGAAACATTCATTCTGTATTTACTTTCATTTACATGCACAATTCATCTTTAAATTACTAATGTCTAAAATCTATTTTTAGACCTCAGTGAAAATTGATTGTTAATAAACATTATAATATTGCGAGAACCTGGACTAAGTAAAAAATGTTTATCCAAAAAACATAAATGTTTTAAAAGAATAAGAATACAAATTAAGGGAAAGACCCCAAACAAAGAGAAAAACAACTCCAAGATGACTTCATCTGCAGCTAGTAAATATCAATATCCTAACACGAGAATGTTTTAACATACACTTTCTCAGCGTCAAAAGTGACACCATTTCCGGCACATTTTGACATCTAGTTATTATGATGCTTTAATATACCATGAAACGGCCAATTCTGGCACTTGCCATCCATTTCTCCAATTGCTTAATCGTGTCAGTAATTGATCGAACACAAACCGTCAGTTATTTCATCACTTACAGTTATGCATTTCGAAGACGAACTATCTGTGATTCAGAACTCTCTTGAACAATCCTAAATAAGATAATTTCTTGCTACTCAACGAGCATCAGACCTCCATTTGAACTCCATCAACCCAGGTTTTTATCAACTGGTGATCAATTCGACCCGTAGACTAC
>NW_027121765.1:0-62931 GCF_030686945.1 Centruroides vittatus | reverse complement strand
AATCTTTTTGAAGTCAGGGAATACTAAACTTTGACAACCCCCCACAGTACACTAGCTTTAAAGCAGGGGTGGCAAACTTTTTTGAAATCAAGAGTGCACACTGTCTAGTATGATGTCATTGGTGTTTACTGATTACATTCCCATACAAAAGTTATTGTACATTGTATCAATTTTTCTTTTGCAACAATTTTTAATTGTATATTTTAATTTTTGTGGAACACTTGAAGTGGCTTCACGGAGCACCTGTGTTCCGCAGACCATGAATTGGGAACCACAGGTCTAGAGGATGCAGTTGAATTATAGAATTGCATTGTATTTGTTTAAATTTGGTTTTTACGTTGAGAATGTTATCTTTAATATTTAGGAATGTCATCATGAATTGTTTTCTCAATTACTGCGGACTTTTCATCCAGGAAAATTCATTATGACCATTTTGGCAAATAAGGTATGTAATTTAAGGGTTAGTTTTATAATTCATTTTTAAATTGACAAACCTTTCTTTCTAATTTAGTTATCTCTGGCCATCAACACACACAATGAATTTCACAGTGTCGAATTTCGTAACTACTGTCGTACAGAACTACAGTTTTGCCGCTTCAAGAATTACGATCTGACCTACACCCTCTTTGCCAAAGCTTCCAGTTGAGGACGAATGAAACACCTTACTGGACATACCTCATTGTTTAATGTTTTTTTCTTTTGTAGCCCTTTGCCCATAAGTAAATTTTACAGTCTCTTACTTCCACACGCGTTATGGGGAAGAATATCGTGATCCATCTTTTCATATTTTGCGGTGAAGGCTGTAAGCTTTGTTTTCATTGGTCTTGGTCAAATGAATGACAGATCAATCACAAATTCGAGCTCGTTTAGTGTGGTACAATGCGTCAGACTGCAGCAAAATCCGGCGTGCTCATACTTAAGTCTGAAATTCCCTGGTAAAATTGCATTGCACTTTATATACAGTATATTATATAATATGTATTATATATGTAGATTTAGAAAATAATTTTGAAGATTTGGAAACATTTTTGTAGCTGAATTTTAGAAGTAACTTTTTCAAATCAGGTATGTTCAGATAAGGTGATTTTTTTCAACTGTATAATTCTTTATAAATTCTGAATGTTAACTGGTAATAAAATAAATTATTTCAAAATGTTTTGAGGTTTAGATCATTGTCTACAAAATTATTATAAAATTAATATACAAACAAGCATTTATTTATTGTGATATCGTCACAATAATGAGTTGCAATTTTTTGTGAATGTTCTCAATTTTTTAGTACTGTCTTTTATCCGTACATCATACTTTTCTTGATTGGCACGACTATTGCTATCTCAGTTTAAAGAAAATTTTGAATTGAAATAACCGCTTTTGTACAAACTGGAAGTTTGTACAGAAGCCGTTATTTGTTTTTGGAAGTAGAGCGTTAAGCAAGATCGCGCTTAACGCTGCCTTGCTTAACGCTGATTCCATATAAAGCAGTTTGCTCGAAATCTAAAAAAAGCTCAAAATTTACGCTGATTTAAATTTTCGCTGAATTTCATTGATTCGTGTATAATAAGATTGTGAGAGGTAGACAATAGGTTAATTAAATTGTTTAAATTAAATGTCGGAAGGTCAAAACGGAAAAGAATGACGAAATGTGAAAAAATCCCACACGTCTTATGTTATTCGATTTCTTGAAGAACATATTCAAAATGATCACCTTTGGTGGTAATACAATCGTATATAGTTGAGCGTGGTATTATGGATGGATCACAAAAAATACTAATCAGTGAAGGGTTTAAATGAAAAAAACGTCCTTTACACAAAAATTGAGAAGCACTAGACTATTCTATTTTGCATACTTAAACCAAAATCAGTCTTAGTTGCTGTGAGTTGTCATCTATCCTGACGGAGTCATCGCCAAAGCGATGTCAACCCTTCGGTCAAGTGGCGCGGAAGCATAGGGGGCTCTTCGCGCATTGTCACAAATAATCTTCGAATCTTTTATATTTATACAAATAAATCTTACAATTCTTTAGACGTTTACGAGATTTTGTATTTTCATTTGAAATTCCGACATTTTACTTAGAATAAATTTTAGCCTAAATGTAATTTTATATAATTGTAATGCCGGGCTGCAATTTTTAATTATATTTAAAATTTATTTAATTTAAAATATATGCTCTTGATTTTAGTAGTATCTCGTCCCCTGTACATCATACTTTTCCTGTTAACAATCCAGTCATGCCGGTCAATTATCTAACTCCGTTCAGAGAAAAATATTTGAATTGATACAACGTGACTTCTGGTCGAAGCCGTAAGTTTGTATACAGCTAATCAGAAATTAAGAAGTACAAATTAAATTCTGTACACTTTTTTTTAAAAGATATTTATTTCTTTTTATTATCAATTATATGTGAGGGACGAAGGTGGTCAATCCAAAATTTTTCGATTTTTCTCTCCACCATTTTATCAAAAGATCTGTTGAAAACCATAAAAATTATTTCCCACGAACTTGCTTCCTCGTTGAGAATGATCCATCTAGTTAGGCGTATGTCACCCGGAACTTTCAGAAGTAATTCACGTATTGGACACCCAACCCTTAACAACGAGATTCTGACCTCAGGGAAAAAACCCAAGTGCAAAAATAATACGAGGGAACGATGACAAATCCAGTCAGTCTTCGTTTGGTTAGCCACCGCGAGTCCAACCCTGAAACCTTCCCGCAATCTTCCGATCTACTTCCGAAGCGACCCCACCTAGAAGACCGGGAATTTATACCGTGGACATAGTACCGTGCAGATTGTTTTATATTGTGGACTGTTTATTCTATGGATTGTGAACCTCTGTGAATTATACCGTCTAGAATCGTGGATACCCGGCGGCTCAAGGGACTCTCATATCTCCTTAACCAAGGTATTTATCAACTCGCGAATCGTTTGTAAACTCTCTCTCTCCGGGAATCTCGGAATACGTCCTTGTTAGCTATGCGTCGTGCTGTAAATTTTATACATTTTTATTAAAGTTATTCTTGTTACTTAGCCAGTGTCCCGAGTGAATCACTTCCTCGGTTTTCCTACCTCCACCTCCACAGCGAACATACCCACTCACCCGCGACCGCTCGCGTGACGTAAGAACTCTGCGTCGCGATTTCCGAGTCTTGACAGACTCGGTGGTGTCACGTCCTGACAAGGGGTCAAAGAGACTCCGACCCTCCGGTCACATATACATACACAAGTATCTTTAACCAGAAAAGAATTTTAAATATTTATTTTTGTTTATATAGACCATTGAATTATATTCAAGGTTTTTTCAATATTCATACATAAATATTAAGATTTATATTTATCACATATGTTTTCATTTATTCACCTTTCAAAACATTCAGTATTCTCTGTACATAACCAAATGTTAATAATTAATCTACAAAGAATAAAATTCCTTATATTTCATCTATCTACACACAGAATTTTATATATTCCTTAATAATATTTTATAAAACAAAATATTTGGAATGTTAAAAATAAATGATCAAAATTGAATTGTCCCTCTTAGTTTATCATAATCCCTTTTTATTTTATCTGTAATTCTATATACATCATTTACATACTGCATGAATCAAAGGGTTCTTTTTCTCTCTTTTTTTTAATGCTATATCACAGTAACTTTCATCTTTGTATGAATTTTTGTTCAGTGGATTCTGATGCATGCTGTTAATGAACTTTGGAAGGAAATCTTTAATCCTAAATCACATTTACTCTTCACTGTTGCATTATAAGGTTAGTTTGATGAATCAAATAAATGGCACTTACAAATACACTTTGAGCTTGTCCCTCTCTAAAAAAATCTTTTAATGTGTTACTTAAACGCTTAGAATACTTCACAAATTCTCTTTTTCGTTGCTCTAATGCCTGTTTTCCAGTAGGAGAGGGAATATATCCAGAAACTTCATTTACAGCATCCAAAAGTTTTTTAATTGCACTTGCCATTTCTTTGATTGTTTCCAAAAATGTTTTACGATCATTAATTTCATCTGGAATACGACTCAAAATTTTCTTTAAGGACGAAGACTTCCTGTTCAATTCTTGAAAACTATCTCGGGACGACTACATTTGTATTCGTTTGTGTCTGGAATTGATCCTTGTAACTTTAATAAACTTTCTGCCATATTTACTGATAACTCTGCTCTTCTTACTAATCCCATGACAAGATCATATACAAATCCTGTATGTGCTGCTTCAACTTTAGAAATAGCCAATTTTAGCTGTTGTGCAGCAGTGACATCTTTTCTTTCTAACTTGTTCAGTATCGGACGAACTAATATCGGTAGCACGAGTGCCGTAATAGATGATTCTTCGCCCATTTTCATGCTTAAATATTATTCAGACTTAACTCGGTTTACGATTATCTTTCGAAAAATCAAGTTAAATTAAGATTTTACTACTGTGAAAAGTCTCTTTGGCATTTTTAACCAGAAAAAAATTATAAATGTTTGTAAGTATGTTTTTTGAATTTAAACAAATTGATGTATTTTTTTTAGAATATATCCAATTAAATTTTGAAAAGATTCAAAGAATAAAGAAAGAAGCTTTCTTAATTTAATAAATAAACTTGCAGAATAATTATGATGTTGATTTTCATAATTTATCATTTAAAATTTTGAGTTAATTAATTGTTGATTCATAAACTCCATAAGGTTAAGTACACAGACACTTGGCAATGTTTATCAAAAAATTGATTTCAGTTGTACGTACTGACACCTGTGTTTGTGTAGGTTTTGGGCTACATAGGCCCCTCTTCAGCAGACTAAAAAATATCAGAAAAGACTTCAGATCTTTAAGGATTTTCCTTGGAAATCTATGCAATTTACGTTATCAGATAACCGCGGTCTCTGCCGGTTCTTGCAAAAGGTCTGGTAAGGCTAAAACCGACACAAATCAGTTAAAGTTAATTCTATATTATTCGGCGTAAGCCTGTACTGTTAAACAGTTGATACATATTTCTACGGACACTATATGTAAACATTCTTCTTTGACCTCTATCTTCCAAGAAATAAAAAATATTTTGAACAAACCAGAAGGGTTTCGTGAACCCTACTGGGCATTCCAATGTTTTAGAGAGAGGGAGGGAGGCAGGGCAATGGAGGGAATGGGAAGAGGGCATTAGAGGGAATGAGGGAGGGAGGGCATTAGAAAAAATGGGGAAGGGAGGGAGGCGGGCATTGGAGAGAGGGAGGGCATTAGAAGGAATTGAGGAGGGAAGGAGGGGGCATTGGAGGGAAGGAGAGGAGAGGGCATTACAGGGAGGGACGGAGGGCATTAGAAGGAGGGAGGGAGGGAGGGCATTAGAGGAAGGGAGGGAGGGCATTAGAGGGAATGGGGGAGGGCATTAGAAGAAATGAGGGAGGGCATTAGAGGAAATAGGGGAAGGGGCATTACAGGGAGGGACGGAGGGCATTAGAGGGAGGGAAGGAGGGAGGGCATTAGAGGAAGGGGGGAGGGCATTAGAGGGAATGGGGGAGGGCATTAGAAGAAATGAGGGAGGGCATTAGAGGAAATGGGGGAGGGGGCATTAAAGGGAAGGAAAAAGGGCATTCGAAAAAATGGGGAGGGAGGGAGAAAGGGAGGGAGGGCATTACAGAGAATGGGGCAGGGCATTAGAGGGAATGAGGGAAATAGGGAAAAAGGGGGAGGGCACTCGAATGCTTTAGAGATGTTCCTCTTCGAATGTTTTAAATGTCAAGAGGAACGTCTCTAAAACATTCGAATATAAAGTTCGCGAAACCCTAGTGGTTTGTTCAAAATATTTTTTACCTCTTGAAAGATAGAGGTCAAAGAAGAATGTTTACATATAGTGTCCATAGAGATATGTATCTACTGTTTAACAGTACGGACATATGCCGAATAATATAGAATTAACTTTAACCGATTTGTGTCGGTTTTAGCCTTACCATACCTTTTGCAAGAACCGGCAGAGACCGCAGTTATGTGATAACGTAAACTGCATAGATTTCCAGGGAAAATCCTTAAAGATCTGAAGTCGTTTCTGATATTTTTTAGTCTGCTGAAGAGGGGCCTATGTAGCACGAAATCTACACAAATACAGGTGTATGTACTGACTGAAATAAATTTTTTGATTGACATTGCCAAGTGTCCGTGTACCTAAACCTTATGGAGTTTATGAATCGACAAAAATTAACTGAACGGTTTCGAAATATGATAAATTAACTGATCTTAATTAACTTCTTCAGTTTTATCTGAAAAAGTAATGATAAAATTTTATAAGTATTTATTTGCAGAAACTTATTATTTTAATTTGAAATGTTTAAAAGTTTATTGCTTTTTAAAAGCGATTTAAGAATTATTTTTAATTTTTCGTTATAATTTATTCTATTCGACAAGATAAATGTAACCTTAATTAACTTTTCTCACGTGAATGTAGTATAAAACATAAAAATCCTTGACATACCTTTATAATTATCAATAATTTTATTTAGATGACGACTTGAAACACGATAAAATTAACGATGGAAGTTCCCTAAAGAACTGGATGAAAACATCCATGCAGTTTGTTGTTTTCTAGAAACAGTAAATGTTTTCGTAATTCAAAAATAATAAAAGCAATTTTAAATATCATGTAAATATATCATCAAATTATGCTGTTTAGAGTCTATGTAGAATTTCAAATTATTCGAATTCAGAATTATTCAAATTTACAAAATAGAAATAATTAAACAATAATGAAATAATTCAAATATAGAATAATCAATAGTGAAATGTTTTAATTATATTAATGACTTGAAAAGCTGCTGTTTATTCCAATATTTATCAATAACAACTAAATGAAAACAATTACTTTAATTATTAAACATTTCCAAATGTAAATGAAATTACTTTAATTTTTCAATTACCAACAAACACAACAACAACATTTAAAATCAGTTTATATGAATATAAATTAAGGAATAAATCAAAAATATTTACTAACCTTATCGTGTTCATCATCGAGTAAATTTTCGTTGTTATCACTTTCAATTTCTTTGAAATTAACGCTTTTCGTCATCTTCATTACTTTTCCATTGATGTACTGTTTAGATTTCACATCTAAAAATAAATTTTATGTTTTAAATCTTATTTTTTCTTAATTTAAATTTACAATGCTGTTATTAAATAGAAACGAAATGATTAAAAACATATAATACAGCAGGATATTAATATTTTTCTTTAATTTCAAATAACATTCAATTTCAGAAATATTTTAAAAAATAATAATCCAATAAAGACTAGAACTGTGCAGAGTCATACAGGATTTATTGAATTTCAAATATTAACAACTAAATATAATGTAAAAACATGGAGTCGTAGAAAACGATGAAATGCACTACATAATAATACTGAGTATATTTGACTAAACAATGTAAAAATAGATACAAACTTAAGATCTTTCCGATACTGAAAGAATCAGAGTAATGAAAAAATATAATAATTTAAACACAAATATAAAAAACTACTCTAATTTTCAGCATATAATCCACGAGATGTGTTTGAAAGTCAATTTGTATGCTATTAATTTTACAAAATTTGGTAAGTTATAACTACTCATTACACAGAAAATTAAAGTAATTTTTGTGTGTGTGTACAAACACATTTAAAAATGAATTCTATTTCGAAAATATTGAACAAGCATCTAACAAAAATTATTTTATGTTTATATAGAAATTTAATCTTAATACAGAAGCATAAGAATGGTGTTATTAATTCTTATCAATTAATGTGTATAAATTTTAAATTATTACAATCATACACTCGTTCATGTAGATATGTTCATTTATTTGTATATTGTTACCAAATTAACACCGTGATAAAATTAACAAGATTTACCATTAATATACTAATTACCTGGCATTGGTAAAAATGCAGGAGATTCTGATGACGGAGGGACGTCTGCTTGTAACATTTTTTTATCTGAAGGTTCGTGTTCGATCATTCCTGATTCTGGAATATATTCCAATTCTTCCTCTCGTGCTTCAGATTTTGGCAATTCTGCCGGCCCCTCTCCTGGCGATTCTGACGATAGCTCGTATGCAGAGATTTCTGTCAATGTCTCAGATTCAATTATTTCTTGTACTGGCCCTTGTCCGGGAATTTCTGTAGACACTCCACATTCAACTATTTGTAGTTCGGGCTCATGTGTATGTAATTCCGGAATTGGTCCATAGCCTGGCATTTCTGGAAATTGCCTATATCTACATTGCTCCACCGGTAGTTCATATTCATGGTTATCTGGTGCTAGATCGTATCCAGTGATTTCTACGGACAGTTCATTTTGACAGACTTCTATAACTGGTGCATATAACTGTGGTGGAGGCCCATATTCTAAGTCATTCATACTTGGATCGTATCCATACCATTGTCCTGAAGGCCCATATTCTGGTTCACTTATGCTTGGACCATATCTATACCATTCTGCTAGCGGCCCATATTCTGTTACATGCATTCTTGGAGGACCATATGCATAAAATTGGTCTGGCGGTCCATGTTCTATTACATCCGTTCTTGGACCATATCCATACCATTGTCCTGAAGGCCCATATTCTGAGACATTTGTGCTTGGACCATATCTATACCATTCTGCTAGCGGCCCATATTCTGTTACATGCATTCTTGGAGGATCATATGCATGAAATTGATCTGGCGGTCCATGTTCTATTACATCCGTTCTTGGACCATATTCATACCAGTGTGTAGAAGATCCATATTCTGTAACATTTAATCTTTGATCATATCCGGGCGACTCTGCTAGCAGCACATTTTCCCTCATTTCTATAACCGGCCAATACTCGGGAAATTCTGTTTCTGGTCCGTATTGGATCAATTGGCCTGCATACTGAAATATTAACCATACAATACATTAATAAGATATTACACACAATTTACAATAAAATTACAATAATTTGTAATAACAGTTTGTTTTTATTTGTATAATCATTGTAAAACTAAATACATCCGTTTAACTTATTTGTAGTATATTTCGTAAAACGTAGAACACATTAAAAACTAGCAGGTAAGTTACATTACTGAGAAACAATTTTAATAATCAATATTAAAATATTTTGTGTTCTATATAATTTGTTAAAATATCAATACTAGAAATTCTTTCTATATGTATTAAAATAATGTGCAATACATAGTTTGAAGACATTTAAGTTTATACTCAAATGATCAAATTCCTAATATATCAAACGTTAGAATTTGTAAATGATCGTTTATTGATTTTAGTTTTCATCCCTAAAATAGGGGAAGGTAAATAACAAATGACAAGTTCAACATATAACAAATATTAAACAATTAAATTATGGACAACTAAACAATTAAATTAAAACATATATTCGTTTCTTTCACCTAGAATACTACTTTTTATCTGGGATAACACGACACCTGAAACAAAAATATGGCTCGATACACACTCAACAGTACTTTTGCAGTAAGGATATCTTCCATTATTAGAATTATACGAGCGATGGCCCTTATTACCATTCGAAATTTATTCAAACATAGCTGCGTATTCAAGCTTTTAACAGAGTAACTCAAATCGTAATTTAGGTATTGTCTGATTTTCCCTCCCAAATGTTTTATTATAAACAGTTCTTTGATACTTTAACATCGTTTACAAACGGGTCATGGTTCAATAACTGGTACGATTTAACTTGCATTATCTCATTTAAATAAGTTCTTAGTTGTAAGGTGATTGATACCGAAATATAAAGGAATATCTCAATTCATTCAATGTTTTATGAAAAGAGATAACCCTGTTTTTCTAAGAAAAATTTTCAATCTTTAATAATAAATTGTAAACACTACAACGAAGATCTTCAGAAGGTAAAGCTATTGTTTTAGATCAAAATATTAAAATATTTGGTGTAATATTAATTTCCCAATTCAAGCCTTAAAATCGATCCAGGGATCGATCGTTCTAATTTACGAGTATATAGGCGTTTAAAATACCATAACTGTATTTGTTCAAGTTATACCAGGAGACCAAGACCCCGAACAGTGATTAAACACGTTAATTTTGATTTTAAAAAGGCGTCAAATAATATGAATTAATTTTTTATTAAATTCAGTTTCATTTTTTATGTAATTTCAACAATTTACTTGATCGAGTATTAAATTTTCCTGGAAAAAAAATAAATAAAAACCTAAATATCTTAGCCTAAATGAGAAACAAATTCCATTTAATATCGAATATATTATTGCAATCTTCGAGATCAAAAAGCCAGAAACTGAGAATTGAATGTTAAGGGGATTGGAGAAATACAGTCTGCTCGATACGTCTATTGTTTAAAATATTTGTAGGAAAACTGAAAGGCAGTTAAATTTATACGATGTTATGTTTACAAAATGTCTGAATGCTTTTAAAGAAAATTACCAGCTTTCAAATCATATTTAAATAAACAGAAATCTCAAAATATCGTTACATATTTCTCTGTGTATTTGACTTCTATTGCTATCTGAATATTATTTGCTCTATTTTAACTAAAACATACATCATAAAATTTTCTGATAAACTTACTTCAATGTTATTTCTATAAGGAAAGTAACTTCCATCGAACGATCGTTGTTCACCTAGAAATAATCATTTCATAATTATTATTGTAAACAGAATTACAAATACTAATTTATTCTAATGTATTAACATAATATAAAATAAGAAAATTTCAATTCGTTTTACAAAATCTATAGAATAAAACTTGTAGAAGCGTGTGATGGAATGCAATATTCATATGTGTAAGGTTACATTGAGAAATAAAATTATATTTGCACAAATCTATTCTATGCTGAAAATGTTGTATACAGAAAATTAAAGCAGATTTAAATATCATTAATATTGATTTATTCTTCTTTTTATATATACTGTGGCCTATACGTATAGTTTCTTATTCGTTGCAATTAAAAAGTTTATCTCGAAGACAATCGAAACTAAATTTCTACGCTAATTTTTGAGAATTAATTGTAAATACCCGCAAGAAGTTGTTCTCCCTTTCTAATTGAAAGAAATCAAGAGGAAATGTAGTTGCAATTCATATCATAATGTGCTATATAATATTTTCATTGATTATTTTAAACCTTTCGTTAAAAAATTACGATTAATACAACTTTTTAATATACATCATTCGCATACCGATAAATAATTCTTTAATTATGTATATATATAAAACTACTTGATTGACTTACTTAAAAAATTCATTTTTCAATAAAGAAATCGCTTCGAAAATACTTTAATCCTTTTTGAATATTGTTAACACTTATTGTTAATGCAACAATAAAAAATGTTCATAGTTATGGAATTTCCATAGGAATCGACAATAACACACATATAATTTGAAACTTCTTTTAATCATACGTTCTCGTAACATTAATATCAAACTCTAGCAATGCATTAAACAAAAATTAACCAATCAATTATTTTTTTACCATTCTTTAATATAGTTCACCATCTTTAAGTGAGCACCTGTAAAATGTAAGGCAAAAAATTGTCCTGAAGAATTTATTACGAGTCTGGCCTACCAGTGGCCAAGCGGTTCCGTTCTCTGAACACTGGAGTTCGGTCGTGGGTTCGCCAAGACGGGCTGGTCACGTGGAGTTTTCCGGATTTTTTCCACCTCTGTAACGCCTGAATAGGGGCCAGTTACCCTTAAAAAGACCTCCCGGAAGGCATCCCTCTAGGCAAATCGCCAAGTGTTGCGTTGCCGTAACTTAACAACCAAAGAAATATATTACAAAACGATAAAATGATAAAACTATTGACCCTCAAAAATTTTTAAAAACCGTGCACTTGGCTGTCAGCAACTATACAATTGCGCTGTGAACATCTTGACAATATTTTACGCCACACAGTGGGTTATATAAAAAGGGTGTTGTTGTCAAAGAGCTTTATGGATATTTTACTTCTCATACTTCACCGAACCCTAATTACCTCTTCCAAAGGATCACATTCAGTTTCCCTACCGCATCCTGACCTTTCCCCATTTCGAGTATTGTATTGATCTTTAATGCTTGCACGAACGTCCAATATGCCTCAGTATCACCATTTTAGTCGCTCCACGCGCAAGTTTTTCAGTTATCGTATTCTTATTATTACCATGTCAAATTCGCTTTTATACTGTAACCCCACGAACTACACCGATCCACATGTACAGTACTTAGTTGCTCGGTTGATTATCTATAAAAAAGAGATTAATGGCTTATTGTAAAATGGTAAAAGTATCGTAACAGGTGGCGTCACACGCAGTTTTAAATATAGTTAACGGGAAAGTTAAGCAACTCGTTTTGAAAAGTTCATTGGTTTTGTGTGTTACAATATTCAAACTGAAAAAAGAACTAAAGTTTAGAAATGCATTTCAGTTAATCGTAATAATTGTAGTATTTAAATTATAGCGTTTTTGCGATAACCAAAGCTTAATAAGTGCTTTAGATATTTGCTTGCTAGTGTATGATAAGTCCTGACGTATTGTTTACGACTCTTTTGTTGTTGTAAAAACAAATATGTTAAATAATATTAGAATTATTTTATGTGAATCTATAACAAGGTAAAGTTCGTTTTCTATCCGACCACGAACAAAGAATTAAGTCGAACAGTTAACAAATTAATATCATTCCTTCCAGGATCATCAACGACCATCATTTGTCGCTACGGCTGCAGTGACGTAGTCTCAGGCATAAAAAAATAAATAAAACAATAAAATATTGCGCGCTCGTTCTAGACAACTCGATTCATTGTAAGTTTGAACCCTCATCTATCTCGAAAACGAACTCAAGGAAGATCTCAAGGAGAATTTCATTTAATTTGTTTATTTTTTTCATGAAAGGAGAAAAGTTTAAACTTTGTTATTTTATACAACACGGGAGTTGTGTAAAATGGGAAAGTTCAAGAAAATCGACCGATCAAATTCGCAGGCCGAATCAACCGTGTAATCTTTATAAAAGAGACTTCTGTAACGCTCCGGCTGAACTAACGGATTGCCAAAGAATTGTTTTATTGTGAGAAAGACTAATATTTTCTATATTTTCGCCGATTGTAACTTCGTGCACGGAATCGAAAAAGTTTTCCGGAAAACACATTCCAGGAAAATACGTGCCATTCCAGAAATTTCATATCTTAATGGCAGGTCGTATCCCACCTGCTGACAAGTGAGATAAGTGGATTTAGCCGCAAGGGGCTTATGAATACAAGAAAGAATATCGAAGAAAAGAATGCATTTTAAAATGAATAAAAATAGTCTCGATTCATGGGTGTCTGTGAAAGAAACAAATTACTTTCGAAATCGAATAAACAATTTTACAAATTTACTTTCACGTCATAAATACAGATCAATATCTAGGAACAAAAACTCTTCGGATACTTTAATAACATATTTTTTAAAATTCATAATATATTCTATGTAATGATCTTATCTATACAAAATATCTCCGTGATATTTTAAGGCTTTTAAGTGTAATAATAGTTTCAATCGGGTTTTTAACACATCAATTATGTTAAATTTGGGGAATAAAACTCATTTTCGACAAAATTTGATTCCATACTCATTAGTTAATTTCTAACTTTCCTTTGTATACAGCTTGATTCAAAGCTAAAGATATTCATGTATATTGCCTCACCCTACGAAGGTTATAGATTAACCCATGTATGTGTTTATTGCCCTTATCCCCACTTTGTAAGTAAGTTATAAGCACTTAAACTAATTTACACCACTTTGGCTTTACACAGACTGAGGGTATGGTTCAAGAACGAACTTGCATAATCAAAAAAAAGAATATTTTTTATTTTATTTAAAAAAGTATATTATGTGAAAAAAATTATATAAATCAATGTCATCTACTTAAATATCAGCAACAACCGTTTCTGTTATTCAACATCCCTAGTATCATTAGCAGGCAGTGGTACATTGTCTTCAACAGAGTTAGAAGTCTGAGATAGGCCTGGCCAATCCGCGGTCCGTCACGTTAAATTGTGTGGCCCGCTAAGCGGTATTATATATCTATTAAAACTTTTGTTACCAGTTATGTGTATACCAAAACGATTAAATAAATGAAAATTTGCATGTTGTCATTGTTATAATGTGCAAGTGCGAGTACGAACTCTTGGTATAAGAATAAAATCTTATTCATTTTGTATTTGTTTTACTTTTTTGAAAGCATGTTTGCCTAAATTGTGGCCCACCGTAATGTTACGTGTGATCAAAGTGGCCTGTGAAACAATTTGGGTTGGCCAGGCCTGGTTTAAATAGTATGCATGATGGATAGAGGGAATGTAAGACAAAAGATCTTGCATATCTTTTTTTTTTCTTTTCTGTCACAGGCCTTGGTCCATTGTAGAGTTGAGACAAAGGTACTGTACACTTGTCAGTGATAACGGCCGTCCTCGTATTCCTGGTCGTCTGATGTTCAGCTTGAAAAATGTCTGCTCATCAGACATGTTCTCCTTGTAAACGATTGTATATGGATCGGATTTCTGATATGTAATCCATTACATCCTTAGCCATGAAACTGGATGGTTTTCTTCATCAAGCTCTCACTTGATAATGGTTTTTTCCATATTTTGTGTAGCTAAAAACTCTTTGCCAGACATCACAGTAAGATGGAAAGGATTCTTTTTCCTTGCTTTCATGATAACTTGATACCAGTCAGAAGGGCAAAAAATCTATTGACTCTTACTGTACAGTTCAATTGAACCAAAGTCTGACTCGTTTGAAAGATAGAAATGACCACTGGTAATAAACTTTTGATCAATGGTTTCAATGTTGTTGTCTGCACTCAAAACTAGCCTCAATAAATTTAATGCCATCTTCCAGTTTTGGTTTTGTCCTGTGTATGTATCGCTGTATAATACAATGTGTTTTGCTGTTGGTGTTGTTGTTTTACCACACATGCACTGATTTCCTGTGAGACTCTAGATCCTACAGTTTCATCCCAACAATACATGTAGCCTAGTCCTGTTGATAACTCATGGCAACCTAAGTTATAAACATATAAATTACATTTATAATAAGCAATTTGGCATGTAAGTTTTGGCAATGGTAATGACTTTTCCAATCAAATGAAAAACAGTAATAGGAGCTATCAGTAGCCGATTTTTTGGAGCCTTTTTTCATAGCATCTCTTACTTTATTAACCTTCCGTAGATGAAGTTCTCCAATTTCTTCAAACTGAGAAAAACGCAATAAATAACGTTTTTATTGCGTGCCGCATTTGTGTCAATATAAAAATATTTTACACTGTTTAAAAGTAAAGAAAATAAAGAAAACAAAGATATAATAATAATTTTTGAAGCGAAGCCAGAAATTTTACAATTTTAAGATAAAAAATGGCATCTGTTGGAGGCATTGTGACTGAAATTAAATCGAAAAATCATGTGACTATAGAAGGGATATAAAAACCGGTAGCATGTAGCATTCATGTCACTAGAACAAAAACAGTAACTGGAATATTGGTGTAACTCCCAGTTACACCACTTTGGCTATCAACACATAGATAGCACTGCTGACTGCATAAACTTGTGCTGCCATTTGTGGAGTTGTTTGGGAAGCTAGGAGCTACACCATTATTTCTGTAGGTAGTTTTACATATTCGTAATTCATTTCTAGCAATGCTCATTCATGTAAGAGGGCAAAGTATGGTATGTCATCCAAAATTAACTTTTCAGAGAACTTTTGCAATAACCATTCCATCTGGAATTACCTGCTGCTTTTGATATTTAATGTGTTTTTCTTATTTTCAAAGCTTCATAGAGCTGACCAAGTATGAGAAATTTTCAGTTTTATGGTTACAGATTGAATTGAAACCTTGTCACTGTCTTCAAAGGTTCAATCCTTCCAACTTGACATTTGTTAGAATTTTGTATTTTCTTACTTGACCCCTTTATTCTCTGTGATGGTAATCCACTCTCAAAACATTGGAGAACATAATATATAATCTATTTTTGAAATTCTTTCATTTTCAAAATGGTTTACTGTAAATTTTTTCCAGTGTCTTACTTAATGTGTAAAAGCTGTACATTCTTAGGGTTAAAACATCTTTTTTCATTGCCAATGTTCTACAGTATTTCAAGTGCTTTCAAATTATATCATATACAGCATAATTTAAAATTTCTGGCTATTAGCTACAGCCTGAGATATTTTGTGTGGATTTTTTGGACACCTTTTATCACATATATATGTTACAGTAAAAACCCGTTTTTAGTTAAAACGCGTTTTAACTAGTTGAAACTAGTTTTTAGTGGATGTCATTGTTAAAACTCGTTTTGTCTAGTTAAAACTAGAATTTACTGCTGTACATGTTTTCATTTTAGATAAAACTAGTTTTAACTTTTAACATTAGTTAAAACTAATTTTAGCTACATAAATATGTTTGGGGGAAATAAATAAAGTGATGATTGGGATTAAAACATTTGTATTATTTAATACGATATTTATTAAAAATATTGGTCACACATCTGCGTAATAAAAAAGACACAGACGTTCCAAAAAACAACAAAAATAGACTCCAAAAAAGTTTTTTGAATTTTAATTGGGTTATTTTTATGTTTTTAAGGAACGTTTTAACTGGGCGGCTAAGTAGCCTACAAAGGAAGGTCTGGTCGTCTACGGTGTTCTAGAACATGAATGAAAAATAAATGAAAAAATAAATTCCAATACTCTGGTATCATAATGGAAAAACGACTCGTAATTCTAACCCCGAGACAGTCGCGCGGGGGCGCTCTCGCGATGTGTGGCGCGTGGGGGAGGTGGTTGTAGGCCAGTTTCAAAAATCAATTTTGTAAAAATCATAGATTTTTTCGTGGTTTTATGATGTTAGATGTTTGTGGGATTGTGTTTTTGATGTACTGATCAAAAAACTACTCAAAATATATCATATTTGTTTATTTATAACGAAAACAAATAAGTATAACGTTTCAGGAATTTTTCAGGAAAAAATTGTCAACTCTAGAAGCGGATTTTACAAACTGTAAACAAGTCTGTTGCTAGCTAAGCTCCGATTGGCTCTCCTGTATGTGCTTTTTAACTATCGCAACCAATAAATGCTTTGTCACAAACCCCGGGCCAAAAATATTTCAGTATTTCCAGAAATACACCCCCTAAAATTCTACAGCAACTAGAGGTAAAAAGGCAGGTTATTGGCAGATAACATCAATAGTAAACTTCTTTTACACTCAAATTGGTTAATTTCTTTGTCTGTTGTTATATCCACCAGTAAAAACAATTGCCTGAAAAATTCCCGCGAAATGCCACGCACACGCAGACTACCACTTCAAATTATGTAAACAGTCGCTATAAAATCACATGTTTTAATCGTTTTTTCACTTCTAATTTGCTAACGAAAAGTTGTTTGACAGTATTTAGACGAATAAACATGTTTTCAAAACCATTTAGCAATAAATATTCCCATGAAACTCCACTTCTCAATTTTTCAATGCTAAGTCTATGGGACACCTTCCTGCCGTTAATTGGCCTTAAAAATCTTGTTTATACGCCTTCTATTCTCTAATTGGTCACTTGTATTATGACTGACCCGATATCAAGCAATGAGCGTTCTTTTGAAACCCTAACCGGAGGAAGTTTCATTAGCCGCGCTAATAAAATTTTCTCCGTTAGGCGCGCGGTGTATGTTACCCTGTGGCTTCATGCGAAAATTTTTTTTCGTACAAATTTGAAGTTTTTTCAGTGCGATCTTCAGTACTTTGAAGGAAAATACTGAGGACATTATTTTTCAGCATTTAATAGATTAAAAAATACGCGCATTTAAAAATGGCTGGTCTACACATGTATCCCGTGCCAAACGCAGGTGAACTTTGACATCATCACTCAGTCAGGGGAAATCTCATATCTTGTAAGAGACAAAACATGTTATAAATTCTTTGGAAATTCCGTACGCGAGAATTTCTAATCTAAACAATTGCAATTGAATTATCGTTCAGCAGTGGCGTGCCGTGACATTTAATGATAGGGAAGCTGTGTTTCTGTAAGAAGCCGACTTCCAGGGGCAATCAGTTAATTGCGCATCAGTAATGGTCTAGGCCAGTGGTTCCCAACCGGTGTTCCGCGGAACACTGGTGTTCCGTAAGTATCTTCCAAGTGTTCCGCAGATTTAGTCGCAAATCAGAAAATGTACAATCGTATTCGAGCCGCCGAATATAAAAAAATATAAATCATAAAATTTTCATAAACTTAAATCCTCGTATATATGTACGACTCGTACTTATGGAGTGTACTACTGTTTCGAATAAGGTAAAGGCAATGAAAAAAACTGAATGAAATATGTAAAAAAACATCAGGCACAAGTTTCCCATTAAAGTTATTTAGGTATATTTTTTCCTGTCTTAGAATTGGCGTTAATAATATGAGTAGAGATTTTGAATTATAACTGCTCAATTCTAATAAAATAACTGATGACAAGCGTTGTTGTGGCGGGTCTGCTTATATGTATTAAATACAGTAGAGCGTCGATAAGTGGAACCAATTGGGGACTGGGGTCCTTCCAGTTAATGATTTGTTCCAGTTTCCGACTTTGTACGAAAAAATACATTAACCTGTCCGATGTTCAAATTTTCCTTTGTTGCGTATCGCTTCTTGTTGAATTTTTCTCTGTTGCGTGTCGCTTCGTGTTGAATTTTCGACGATTTTAAGCCTAACGAAAATTTTTATAATAATCATAAGCATTTTGTACATACAAAATAATATATTAAAGAATATAAAAAATATGAAAATTATACTTTAGAAGTAAATTTAGTATCAAAAACATTCGATTTAGCACGACACAGTCCGACTGATAATCGTTCCACTTTCCGGCCATTCCACTTACCGGCGTTCCACTTAACGACGCTCTACTGTACTAGCAGACCCGGCCACGCGTTGTTGTGGCCGGTCTGCTTATATTAAGAAAATTTTTTAATTTAAAAATACTGAAAAAATTATTATGTATTAAGATTAAAAAATAAAATAAATAATAAGATAAATTATTATATTAAAACACTAAAAAATTGTTCCGTATTATTTTAAAACACTGTAATTTGTTACCATTTATTATATTATTGTTTAAATATATTAATGATCAGAATGCCAGAATAAGATAATATATCATTTCTTAAATGACATGTATATAATCTTTCATCCAACTATAAATTCATCTTATGTTACTTAAATTAAATTATATTTTTATATAATTCAATTTGAATGGATTATTTGCCAAATTTTAACATTTAAAACTTATACATATTAAAAAGTTATAATTTTTTAAATAATAATAATAATTTTTAAAAATTTAATTTAGTGTTTATATTACCTAATAGATATTATATCAAATGACTGTGCTGTTTTTCATATGAATGGTATACAGTCAAACCTGTTTTTATGGCGCTCATTTTATGTGCGATTTTTATTTGTGCGATTTTTTTAATGCGAATTTTAATTTGTGCGGTTATAGTTGGCGACTAGTCTCGTGCGATTCGTCATGTCTTACGTTGACTTATTATAGCTAAATAAACTTATTATAGCATAAATGCACTTATTACAGTAATATTATTGCATGAATATGCGAAAAATGAAATAATTTACTTTTTAAGTCAACAAAACACCACCTGGACAAAAATATGTAAAACAGACGATAGACCAGACGATGCAGTCAAGTGCTGACATCTGTTGTCAATAAATTCTATTTCGTACGGTTTTGAGTTATTTTCTATGTGAGACTTTTTATGCGGTCCCTGTTGACCGCTAAAAAATATATTTTTAATTGTGTTGCGAAAACTATTATTTACAGCCATTCGTGAAGTTTCGTGAGATTTTTTTAATGCGTTTTTTTAATGTGGTCCCTATCCACTGCATAAAAACAGGTTTGACTGTATTTTGAAAGTATGTGCTGGTAAATATCGAGTTTACAGATAAATTATTACAATTCGTTTGGTTTATTTAGTTACGGTAACATATCACGTAGGTAATATATCGAAAAGGATGCCTCCCGAAAGAAGTCTTAAGGGAAATTGGCTCATATTTAGGTGTTACTAAGAATAGCCGAAAAACTGCACGTTGCCAGCCCGTTGATAATGCGCGAACCTATGATCAATTAACAGTATTCACTCCATACAGATAAATGCTATGCACTACTCATTAAAGTAATAATATGGCGCGTAGTAGAAGCGCTGCATTATTACTTTTATGTTGCAATAACTGAGTAAATATACTATAATATTTGTTTTTTTAATAATATTCAGTTTATTACTTTTTACAATTTTTGCCATAGATGGCGATACGTATAAACTTAGCAAATCCGATAGAAATAGAAATTAACTGATATATAAAAATCCAATTAATATTTTGGGTGGGTTATTTCATTATATAAGTTAGAAATACGTTAACTTAACTGCTGAATTTCGTAGCAAGTGGTCAAACGGTCTAGGAGTGTATAGCGAACAAGCAAACAAA
Organism: Centruroides vittatus; assembly: GCF_030686945.1. Classification (NCBI taxonomy): domain Eukaryota; kingdom Metazoa; phylum Arthropoda; class Arachnida; order Scorpiones; family Buthidae; genus Centruroides; species Centruroides vittatus. Next base: position 42,470 of record NW_027121765.1, on the reverse strand, counting down.
CATTCTTATTTATAGATATAGATGAATGGTTTTAGTACAGTATATCTCGAAAACAGACAATACCCACATAACTTTTTTTAAAACGCCGACATAACTTGGTGCTCAATACAATATTTTTGAAAAATTTACTGGTCCTGGAGGAAATTAACCAATGTTTCCCAGTCGCGAGGGGAGAACCATTTCTGATGTTCGCGACGTAATTGAAAGGGTAAAAAGATCGGTTTTGGAAGTGTCGCTGTGGAAGTGCCGCACCAATCGGAGGGGAAAAACGTCGTCTTCTTGATCTCCCACGAAAAGACAGAAAAAAAAACAAAAAAATTGGAGAAAGAAGGGAAATAATAATTAAAAATATTAGAGCATTAAAACTCACAAAAAAACTTAAAATCTCACACAACACTATATATAATATATAAATGGAATATGCAAAAACAGTAGTAGTGGTTTGATCACAGAATTAATTTTACAAGGGAAATCGTGGGCAGTTTTTATCACAATCGAGAGAAATCTTGACACACTTTGATCACAAAATTAATTTTTAACATTTGTTTTAATATTATTATAAAATTAAGTTGAAGCGATAATTTAATTAAAATTTGTAGAGTAAATTAAATTAAGATTACAAATAAAAATTTGTCAAGTAATAGTTTTATTATCAATACCGAAATTAATTTTTTGAAATTATGTTTTTAAATTAATTATTTTCTTAATTGATATTTATTATAAAACTTTATTAAGTACACGTATCCCCCTTATAACACGTAACTTTTATAGCACGGATTCACTCTAACACGGTTTGGGAATTGGGTAAAACCCTCGTACAACATGAAATGTAATAAAAAACATTAAAAACGAACTTCATTTAATTTCGAATTAGGGAAATCCCCGTACAACAATTCAATATACCTGATAAAACTTTTAAGTGCAAAAGATATCTCATTTGACATTTTTCATTCGAGTGCGTACATACTATCAATTTTCATGCACAATTTTCATAAACAAATAGTACTTAAGTACAGTATGTAAATTTTCTTTTCCCGCCTTCTGTCGATACACGTGGTCCTTCACGAAACTTGTTTCAGTATTGCCAGATCTCCACGCTTCTCGGTTTTGTTGCCAAATGTTTTTCCCTTATTCCATATTTGCTTTATTCTGTCACTGGTTCTTAGGCATTAAACCGCGCTTCTGACCGTTGAGACAATCTACATCTTTACAAGCATACTTTAAGACTTTAATTGTGTCTCTTTTTTGGCTACGCGAATTAAAAATTTTCGGTTAATAGTGCTGAGTGATGACGACGAAAACATTGTTTAATTTATATTAATACGTATCACTTCTTACGAAAATTTTAATAAAGATATTTTCATAATTATGAAAATATAATAGCATGTTTTTTTAATTTTTAGATTCTAACCCCCCTTTTCGTACTAGTTCTTTGTTTCGTATAACACGAATTCGCATAACACGACAATTTTTTCGAACATAACTCCCGTGTTATACGAGGGTTATCTGTATATTAAATTAAGAATACAAATATAAATTTGTAATCTTAGACTTCGAAGGTGGTTCTCCATCTGTAGTACTCCTGTTCCAATAACAACAAAGCACAAGATTAAGGTTTTTGGTCTTTTACAAAAACCTCAAAAAATGGCTGAGGAAGGAAAGAATCATTATATTGAAAGCTGACAAGAGCAGAGCTTAGTACCACTGAAAGAAACCACCTACAAAAATCTCATGCAACAATACATTACCTACACAGAGTCTGAACCGATTAACGAAGGATATATATATAAACTACAGGCTCGATCACACGCTTTACAAAAACATCTCTTGCCAAGGAGCTAAAATTTAAAGAGGCGGTGGTGGCCTCACTGGACACACCTAAGTTATTCGGTTTTGCAAAAACACGTAAGCTCACACATTCTCTTAGATTCATTCTGGACAATGCCAGGTCTCTGACAAAACTCCTTGAAAAAGCAGTCCACAACATTGCAGCTGACTATCTGAGGGATCACAATCTAATCGTCTAGAACCCCACGGAACTAATGGAGCTATTAAGGCAAACGCAACTAACAGATAGAGCCCACATCGTAGTGTTTGACTTTGTATTGTTATACCCTTCGATAAAGTTACAACCACGTTTGTGCGCTCTGAGAGATCTCCTATTGACCAAATGCGGAACACCAACACATCGTAAGCAGGTCATAGAGCTGGCACATGTCATATGTTACAACTCCATATTTCAGTTTAACAACAAGACCTATCTACGAAAGAGTCATGGGCAGCCCGCTTTCAGGCGACTAATGTGAGTTGGTATTACGTAAATTAGAAGAAACCGTCATACCAGAGAATGAGTCCAATGTAATTATATATAAAAGATATGTGGATGACGTATTTATCGTGTGGAAAACGGAGCCGAACATCAATGATTTTTTAAGTCGCATGAACAACAATCCATTCGGGTTGACCCTTAAAATGGACCAATTGTTTACGACCAATGCCCACTTCTTGGACATCGACATCTGGCTCAATAGAAGAAGGGTTGAAACTGACATATATTATAAACCTGGCTACATCCCATGGTTTATATCAGCAAACTCAGCCGAACCTTACACATATAAAGTCGCAGCATTCCGGGCGTTAGTTAGAAGAGCGTATACGCACCCTTCCAGGTGGAATAATACTATAATTGAACTACGGAATATAGAACGCATTGCGATGGAGCATGATTACAAAAAACAACTAATACGAGAATTAGCACGTGCCTATTCCAGACCACTAGATATGCAGAATACACCCATTACTCAAAGGGCTAGCAATGAAAATCGGAATCAAGACCCTGCCAGTAGACGCACCATAGTCGAATACAACCGGCGATTTCAGGCATTATATAAAGAAATTGCAACCAAAACTGGCACCAGATTAACATACCGAACGTCCCCAAATATATATAAATTATTTCGCAACGCAAGAAACAAACAGAACCATCTTCGGTCTCGGGGGAGTATACAGTGTTTCGGTGAGAGATGAAAGATTTAAACGAGAATTTGTATAAATTGGATCCATATTTTACACATTCATTCATTAAGTTATTTTAACGTAACATTTGTTTGTTACATGCCCTGATATCGCATGGCATAATCAGGGTTACGTACAGAAAAGAATGGATACAATATACATGAAATTATACATAAGTTTAAATGTATTTAGATATAAAATATAACAGTGTAATATAAAATACAGTATTAACACTAATACATTCAAAGATGATGCATAGTACATAGTGTAGCATAAAAGATGTCAAAATATCATAAGAACTAAGACACCGGTACTACGATAAGCAAGTACAATAAGACAACTTTAGTGGTACAACATACCACTAAAGTCCTGCTGCGCGTCATAGACGTAGCGAAGTGACAGGGAAAGTTTCTCTCACATCACTAAATCTTGCATGCACCACAATTAAGAAATACATCCAGGAGTAGAAGAAAGTAGCAGAAAAAGTTTTACTCGTACCACTTAAATCCTCGTAGCACCTCATCAATAGAGCAAAGTAGCAGAAGACAGTTCTTCTCGCATCACAGAATCCAGTGTACACATGATAATAATGTTAAACATTGACATGTTTTGGAAAAAAGTATCCCCTGGGGTCCACAGGTGACGATATATACACAAATTTCCATGTTCGCATGTCCAGAGCCACAGAAGTATTATCACCACCAACACGCATAGATAATAAAGTATCAGAGAAAAGTTTTACTCACACCACTTAAATTACATAGATCTTCATTCACCTCATCAATAAAGCACAGAAGCAGAAGAAACTTCTCGCATTACGAAGTCCAGCAATCACATGATGATAGTGTTAAGCACAAACACATTTGGAAAATATTATCCCAACGGTCTGCAGATAACGATGTATGTGCAAATTACAATAGTCACAGACAACTAGAACCACAGTAAGTATTTTACCATCAGCAGAGAACTGTATATAACGCAGAAAACCATATACCGTAGGTACTAATAAAAGTTCCTTTAACATAATACGATGTCTACCGATTGTTCGCAAATTGTTCTCTCTCTCAACGATTAGTCAGAAGCTATACATTGGCTCCACTAAACGTTCTATCCAACAGAGAATCAGGTAGCACAAATATGACATAGATCATGCTCGGTATACCACCACCTTATCCACCTACGCCACCGATCTAGAGGTTCACGCAAACCTATCCAACACCAGACTGATAAATAGAGCCTTTCTCACTGACGACATTAGGGCCCTCGAAGCCCTTAAAATATACAGGGCCGGCCGTGCAGGGAGATGTATAAACTGTAATGACAGTTGTGTTTATCATATAAAAAACATAATTTTGGATGTTGGGAATGTCATAGTAAGGTATATGAAATTTTATTTAATTTATATAAAAAGTACGATATAATTTATTACAAGGGAGGGCAAATTGAATTTAATTTTTAAACTTAACCGAAGCAATATATAACATAAAAATTCCATCATTTGACATTCAAAAGGTGGGGGTACCTAAAACCTCAAAAATTGTCAAACCATGCCCATACCATGCCAATTTTGTTGCTCACTGTTGTCTTTGTGATGTGTTCTCTTATAAATTTTATATGGATAAACATGGTAAATATATTTTTAATTATTTTTATATAAAAATTAGTAAATATGATTACATTTATTTTTTTAATTTGTGTAGTTATATAATTATTGTGTTATTGCTAACAACAAGGTAATTTGAGAAATCCGTATTGTAAAGATGATGATGATGATGATGATGATGATGATATCCGAAAGCAAAACAAAATTTCGCTGTCTCCATTTTATGATAAAAGATTCATTCTACATAACGGAATAGATGTGTTATCGTTTGGCCATTACAGCTTCTACTTTTGATTCTTACAAATTTTCGGATATCATCTTCTTTATAATACGGATTTTTAATAGTAAGCAAACGAAAACATGCTGATGTAATACATAGTATTTGTAATAAAACTTATCCGTGTGTAAAACAAGCAGGTAATAGAGCAGCATCATTAAAACTGTCTAACAATAAAACATATAAATGTAAATTTTTTGTAATAAATGATAAAATAACATTACCAATATATGACAAATATTTTACAAAATGTGACTGTATGAAATGTAATAAATTATTTTGTATCTGCTAATATATGTAATCAATTTAAATAATAATCTATTCTACTATGATATCCATATAATAAAATGTTATTAATATGAATGATGTATCCTATTATGTAATTAATTAAATAAATATTTCCTAAGAAAAAACAATTTTGTTTCTTATAGACAATACTCAACTGCTAGTTAATTGGGGAGATTTTTCATTTTCGCCATTTGAACAAATTAATATTCATCATTTAAGAAATTATATTGATTGGGATATCATCAGTCAACGAAACGATTTATCTCTCACATTCATTTCTGAATTTGCTGATAAGTTAAATTGGGATATCCTATGAAAAAACTATATATTAGTAACCGGAAGGTTGGAGTCTCTTTGACCCCTCGTCAGGATGTGACACTACCGAGTCTTTCAGGATTCGGAAATCGCGACAGAGAGTTGTTACGTCACACGAGCGGTCGCGGGTGAGCGGTTACGTTTGTTGTGGAGGTGAAGGAAGGAGAAACGAGGAAGTAAGTCACTCGGGATACTGGTTAAGTAACAAAAATAAATTTAATAAAAATAACAGAGATTACAGCACGAAGCATAGCTAATAATAACCTATTCGTAGATATATGGAGAGAGAGTTTACCCGCGAGTTGATAAACACCTTGGTTAAGGAGATGTTAGAGTTGGTTGTTACAGTTCTTTGGGCACCGGATATCCACGATCTTAGACGGTATATTCCACAGAAGCACACAATCCACAGAATAAAACAGTCCACAGTATAAAAGGATTCACACGGTAATATTTCCCGCTCTTCTAGGTAAGGTAACGCCTGGACGTAGGTAGAAAGGTTGCAGGAATTTTTTCAGGGTTGGATTTGCGGTGGGTGACCAGACGATGACTGCCTGAATTTGTCCTCGTTTTCTCGTATTATTTCTCCTCTTGGGATTTTTTCATGAAGTCAGGATCTCCTTGTTAAAGGTCGTGTGTCCAATACGGGAATTACTTCTAAAAGTTCCGGGTGACACACAACTACATGGATCATCCTCAACGAGGAAACAAGTTCGTGAAAATTAATTTTTATAATTTTCAACGGATGTTTGAATAAAATGGTGGAGAGGTGAAACAATCGAAAAATTTGATTGAACACCTTCGTATATTCGTCCGTCACATAATCTTTACTTCATTTATTGAAAAACATATTAAATGTGCAAAATGGAATTTAATTTGCGAGCATCAGATGTTAGACGAGTCATTCTTAACCAATTTTTCGAAACATCTTGATTAGAATAAAATCGCCGAATTCCAACCTCTTTCAGATAATTTTATTATCTTCTTCATAAATAAGTTAGATATCAAAAAGTTTTAAAATACCAAAAATTAAAAACTACAACTTTACGCAAATTACAAGATTACTTAAACTGGAATTTTGTTTATCGTTACCAAAAACTTGACCAACAAATTATTAACGAGTCCCAAAATTACTTTCTTGGTGTCACATTTTAAAATATTAAAAACTAAATCGAGAATTTTCGTCAGCAATCGTGAAAATTTATTCCTGCACTTACTTGCAGAAATATGTCTTACATCAGATAAACTGGAGGAAAAAACGAAAAGACTTAAATAAACTGTAACGTAAAGACTTTTTCAAAATAATTTCAGTGTTATATTATTTTGTGTACCCGAATATCCCGAATATCAATAAAAAAAATTAATTTCAGTATTGATAATAAAACTATTACTGGTCAAATTATTTGTAATCTTAATTTATTTGAGAAATTTTTGATGCGAAAATAATTTTATTAAAAAATTATTTGTCCTAAAAAATTATCTGTAATTTTAATTTAATTCACTTGACAAATATTAATTACATTATCACTGCAACTTAATTTTTTAATAACATTAAAACGAATCTTAAAAATTAATTTTGTGATTAAAGTGTGTCAAGATTTCTCTCGATTGTGATAAAGACTGCCCACGATTTCCCTTGTAAAATTAATTTTGTGATCAAAGCTTCTCAAACCACTACTACTAATAACATCTACGCATTTAATGTATGTCAGTAACGGAAATCGATAATCAATAAGTTTCTAACATATTTCTGAAAATTGTTTTCTATAAATAGACTTATAAACGTTATTGCAGTGAAACGAGTACATTCCCCACAATATTTTCGTTCAATTTCCATTCGATCTCCGAGTATACAATGCGCTTTATACTATGGAATTTATAACGATTACATTATACAATGTCGTACGTCATTTTCCTTATATATGACTATTGATATACATTTCTGTCTAGCCTTACAGGAAATACGTTTTACTTATATCTTAATTCGATTTTTATCATTACTGCCCTACCATATACGAAGTGCAGAAAAACATGAATTTGCGTGACATGGAAACTGTTTGCATGAATTGTTTTCTAAGACCTTGTTGGATGGTTGCCCTTGTCTATGGCATAGAACCGTTCAGAAGTTGTTGCTGCAAAAACACAGATTACATATTCGACAACGATAATTTAAGAAATAAGTATATTAAATTCGTTGAATTTCTGTTATGGAAATGTGTCATTCACGTGGCATGGCAAGCTTTACCAGGTTTAGGTAATTATGCAGTTTGTGTCGGGTGGTTTGACGCATACAAAAGTGACGCAAAAACAGTGAATGTCATAGTTGCACTTTTATACTTTGTTTACGCGACTGCTATAACTTTTGTCAATAACAAAAAGATTAGTCTTATTACAACACTACGAAACCGATATTTTTATGTGAAAATGAATATTGGACATAATCGTCTAATGAGAAATGTCACACTCATTATCGCTTTCATTGGTATAGTAATAATTATAATTTTTCAAATTATAAATGTGATTTTCTATTATCCTGATTTTGAAAAAAAAGCCAAGTTCCAATTGGAGGCTCTGATTTGTAGTGTTGACGTTGGTGTTTCTGTAAGCCTATTAATAGGAGGAATTGTTTATGGCTTATCGTTAGGTGCTCTAATATTACTTGTCGCACATAAAGAATTCGAAGAACTTCTAGACGAATTGTCTGCAATAAGAAGAAACGACAGTAATTTACAAATTAAATTACTAAATTTAATGATGCGTCATGAAGAATTGTGGATTTATATAAATCAATTCAATACGAAATTTAAGTTTGCAGTGTTTGTTATTTACTTCGGGATTCTCTGGGGTACAAGTTTCTTATACTATGCATTTTTCTTTTTTGACACTCATGCGGTTGTACGATTATGGATGTTTGTTATGATGGTTGGTGTTACCTTCGTTTGCATTCTCTCTGCGTGTTTGCTGTGTTGCATGGCATTTACGGTAATTATTAAATTTGTTTTTTAAATTAGCTATTATTAGTTTATATACTGTGAAAATTATAATAATATGAATTACTGTAAAGCAGTGTAACTGTATGAGTCAATCGCTAAATTCAATATTTTACTATTTTTTTTTTAATGTTTTAAATCTGCACTATAAAGATAAACGATGCTGTCAATAATTTACCTCTGAAAAAGATAAATTTGTATTCTTCAAATTAGTACTAATAACGAGCAATTATTTATTGTGACATCGTCATAACACCGGGCTGCAAATTGTAGTCATATTTTAATTACTTTAACTTAGTAAATAAACAAAAATAAACTTTTACTATTTATATTTATTTAACTTAATTTAAAATATATGCTCTCCACCTCAAATTAGTAGTGGCTTGCTCCTGTATATTATACTTTTTCTTTAACAATGTAGTCGTGCCCATAATCTATTAACTGTTTTTAATCTCTGTTATATTAGTTTTTTTATAGTTTTTTCTGTGAGACTTTCTGCAATCAATTAGATGCAAGCCAACTTGTAGCCAATCAGGGAAAAGCAGCATTAATTGCAATTGCGTACTGTACCAAGAGGTGTTTCTCAGCTACTGTTTATGCTATCAAATTGTAGTCGCTGAGCTTTGAAACTGAAATAGACACACCAATCCGAAATTTAAGATTTAGAAATTTTAAGAGATAAGTTTTTGAGAAAAATAAAAATTATATTAAATTTAGCTGAATAAGCAATCTCTCTCTCTCTCTCTTCGTGTGTCATGTCAAGTCACCCTGATGTTGTCTAACACCCGGCGCAGATTAGTACGAATTAGATTGTGCGCCACGTGATGTTATGCAAAAGTTAGTACCAGAGTGGTTTCACGTTGCCTTCTCTGGATAAACGATGTTACAATGCCTTCCGGGAGATATTTTAAGAGTAACTGGCATCTATTCAGGCGTTACAGACGTAGAGAAAACCCGGAAATAATTAAGTGAACATCTTGGCGAAGCGCGAACTTACAACCGGTATAACAGAGCTGCTCGACTACTATTGAGCCTAAATAAGCAATAAAAAAGAAATTACGAAAATAACAGTTTTTCGATATAAACATGTTCGAGATATACAGACTTGTTATAATTATAGTTGCCGTACTGAGACCTGTCTAGAGCCCGTTCTCGTGGATGTATTTTGATGAAATTTGGTAAATATGTTATATGGACCATGGGGAAAAGGAAAATGCAAAAAAAATATATTTAGTTCAATTTTTACCACAGGTAAAAAAATTGCGCTTGAAGAACAAGAAACACAATCCTGTAAGACGTTTTGAACACGTGACTGATGCAAATAGATTGCATTGTAACGTGTTTTAAACATGTAATTGATGCAAATGGATTGTGCGTTGACAAATGTTGTGAATAAAAACCTTTTGCGTAGTTTTATTTTGTGTTTCTTGTTTTTCATGCGCCATTTTCCACCTAGTGGTAAAAATTCGAACTAAATATTTTTTGCATTTTTCTTTTCTACATGGTCCATATAACATATAAACCAAGTTTTATCAAAATACGTCCAGAAGAACGGGTTCTTGTCAAGTCTGAGTAGGAGAACGTTAATTATAACCAACCTGTACATGTTCAACTGTAATTTTAATACTATTATATATACTTTTCCAAATCCGTCATTCAATTGTTCAAAAACTAATTTTTAAGTCTTTGTATGAAAATATTTAAAAAAACGGGTCTTTGTATTGAAGGAATAAAATACTAAAATAAAAGTTTGTGAGATATTTTCTACTTGACGATTATTCTGAAATGGAATATGAAGCATCAATTTTTACCAGAATTTTAAAATAAATTATTTTAATTTTTACCGTTTTAATTTTACGGAAATGCAATCCTTAATATTTAAAAAACTGTGTAATCTCTACAAATATTATCATAAGATTTTCTTAATTAGCATTTGCAGTATTATAATCATTCTCAATGATTCTTTATATTAACTGTTATTATAGGAAATACATGTATAATCATAAGAAATAAGATTAACTAACCACACATTTTAATTTCTCACAAAAATTGATATTTAAAATTGTTAAAGTTTCTTACACACTAATATTTTTCAGATGCAGAATGGTTTTCAAGAGATACGATGCTTTCAAATATGCTGTTTAGATATACGTTCTAAGCTAAAGGTATTAAATATCACACGATTATAATTATACAAGTAAGTGAATATGAATGACTTAATAGTAAACAGTAACTTTGCTTTTTAGCTATTGAATTTCATGAAAAGATTTGGGAAAGTCTCCTTGTGCCTGTCAATAGGAGGTTTCTTCTCTGTCAATAAGAGAATACCTCTAAAGGTAGTTTTACTTCTCCTTTTTCTATATATCAACTATTATTGAATACAAAAATTCGACTTATAAAATTATCTATAACGTATATTTATTGAAGTGAATAAATCTTAATAATACTATCCCTTATTTTCAGATGGTGAGCACTTTACATTCTGTATTTTCAGGACTTTTAAGACTAAAAAAAGTACCAGATAACGAAAGAAATTGCGTTCGAATGTTGATGGAAAATGTCACTGATTTAATACAAAACAGCTAAATTAGAATTATTGTATTAAAATATTTTCTACCCTCCATTGAATTGAATTATTGGAACAATGCGTTGCACTTTCCCTGTGGATTTTTCAACATATAGGACTGTTGTCAGTATTAGATTGTAACGCGAAGTTTTCTGGAACAAAAATTTATCAAAAATTTTAATTCTTGATAGAACTCTTAAAGAGATAAGTAGATCATCTCAAGTTCATCTTAAGTAGATAAGCTGATAATTTTATAAATTTATCGACTTATCTACTTAAAATGAAGTAATACATTTATTTGGACATTTACAAAGATAATTAGACTATTTTCTGTCATCAAAACTTCGAACAATTTCATACTCAAAACATTATTTTATTACAACGGGGAAAAATATCCGACAGCAAGCATTAAATATACGGAAGGGTTTTAAATGTAGCACTGGCTGTTGACTGTACCGCAAAACGTAACGACAGATGAAGGACGAGTATGGCAATGCAAATTACAAGCGTAATGAAAGCTCACTTTACGGTGTTGCATTTTGCTTAGTGAACAGCGTACTTTATCTAAAAAGTATCAAAATCTTTGTGATGTTTGGACTTTTACGTGATTTTAATGTCGTAATTTATTATATTTATGAATATTGAAAATACAAAATTAATATCAAACATTTCTCACATTGACACAAAAATTTCATTTATTTTGTCAAAATATTTTATACAGCAAACCTTCTATACGAAATGATTAAATAACAAGGAACGAGGTAATTGCAAATTCGAATTATTAACTTTCGAATTTTCGGAAATTGACATATGTATATCTGTGCAATACGCTAAGTGCTAATTGACTGATGTAATTTATTAAGCACATGAAACACGGATAAGTATAAGACTTTTTTTCATTAATTAATAATAATAATATTTCTCGCTAGTCGTCACATTGCTGCGGTAAGAGAGCTCAGTAATTCTGATGAATCACATGCTAGAGCATTTTCTCCTGGTCATCAGAAGCATCTTCACCCATGGCAGCGAAGTATTTGAGAAGAAATCAAGCCAAGTGATTGAACCATGGTAATAACACGATTCAAGTAAATATCGGCTCGGACGTCTCTCAAGCTAACAAGGTCCGCGCTCGTGATTAAGGAGAGGCAAAAGTTCGAAAAATTTGCCACCATTGGTGAAAGAAAATTAGTCCAATAATGGATACTGCAATGCCCACGCTAGTTGTGGGAAACAAGCCTAGTTTTAACGTCTCTGAAGCGATTCAGCGATAAACCACGATGGCAATTCAGCGATAATGCAGGTAAACCACGCCAACGAATGAAATACACATCACAAATGAATTTTTTTTGTCATCCGTACTCATTTCACTATCACAAAACTCGAAAAAGCCATGACAGCATATAGACAAGAGTTATATCACTTGTTATAAACATTATCTCACAGTCCTGTATCAAAAAAAAAAAAACACTTATACCCCAACAACCTTGACAATCTTATACCACAAACAATACTAAAACATATTAAACAACCAATTGCAGAACAATTAAACCAAAAAAAAAACACTCTTGACATCAACAACAATCACATTATTCATCAGAATCTTCAAGATACATGTATTTACGATGTTGTTTTTTATACCATTGTTTTCACTGATGCTGATAATATCAACACTCCTTCACTACCTGGAATATATTCAAGATTAATCATACAATCTCTCTTTTTTACCAAGAAGCACTCACTAAATTTACAGGCACTGACCTTGCACAACGGCCACGCATTCTAAAAATCAACACTTGATGCAGTATTTTCCTAGGAGTTTTATCTGAACATTCAGATATTACATATTGCACTTATTCTATATCTACACTCTCAGAGATTCATATATTAATCTATGCTGGTGCTGTCATAGTAGTGACCTACCATGGACTAAAACATCACAGACAGAAGCACATAAAACAAAGTTCTACACAAGATTGCCTGGCAAAGAAGAATAGAAATACAAATAAACATAATTAAACAGCAGCTAAGCAGGCTGACACAATATGCTAATTACAAAACAACACCTAAATTAATGAAACGACTAAAATAAATGTTCAAAAATATTAAAACACACACAAAACACTAACAACACAATGTTCATAACACAGAATACATCGACACACTGAAACAAAAATTGCAGCCAAACCACTGCGACTCAAACGATACAAAGTTTGCTCTCGACAGAAACAACAAAAAAAATTATTTACAATGAAAAACTCTTCTACAGGAATATTAATACTAAATATATTACCGCTTTCCAACACAATGACAATGCCAACTAAAGAAATACTCACAAATCGTTGCTATTCTCTTTGGTCTATTGCTGTCATGCACAATGCTGAAGACTGAATCAGAAAAAAAAAGCAAAGACTTGCAGAATACACTTAGTATGCATTGAAATAAATACACAAGAAATCCAAAGCACAATGCAGAAAGCACACAATTAGAGAGCATCTGGTGTAGAAAACATTCACAATTTCTGGTACAAAAAATTCACATCCGCCAACCAGAAACTAGCTAACACAATTAACTGTTATCACCAACAAGCTATCAAATAAATACATAATATAATATAAAATATTTTATATTGTGTATATTATATGTTTATATATACACATATATACATATATATAGTAAATTTGTATATACTGTATAACAAAAAATTCTGATAATTTTTTCAAATAAATATGTAAAGTACAAACCTTCTTAAAGTTGTATTATAAAGTGTATCCAATGTAATATTTTCTTTTGTTTTCAAAGGCGAAGTCAGAAAACGAAATAAGTTTTTAAATGAGTTTTAATTGGAAAGTGAAAATTCAAACAAGGAATTTCGACTTTTTACCACCATTTAGGAATAAAAACAAAAAGGTACGAAAACAAGTGTTTTATTACACTTGAATTACAAGACAAGTCTCGTAGTCACAAATAAACGCAGTTGGTCCATTTAAATGAATTTAATTTGACTTTTTTATTCCAGAGATGACAAAAGAGCAGAGAATTTAACAATTTTTTTTTTTTTTTTATATATATGTATATATTTAATTTGAATAGCCATTGTGTTCAATCGTACTCATTATGTGCAGTTCTCGCAACAATAATGTTTGCAAATTGCAACATTATATATTTATGAGAAAATTAAAAATTAAAAGCAGTGGTAATTATAAAAGAGTATTAAAAATAATTAATGAAAACTTTTCCTATATATTATTTCTTTACTTATGTTATAGTGAAATTAAATTGAATTGTCCAGAAAAGTGAAAGTTTATAAAGCATTTGTTGAAGTGCGGCATTGAACCAAGCAAAATTGCTACCGCTGATAAGATCAGAGTGTTACATTATATACCACAGAAACAAAGAAAAGACGATAAAAAATAGCTCCGTATTTCAAATAGGTACTAAACAGTAACAATCATTTGCAAAAAATTTCGATAAACATCGACAGGTCCGTCCACGGAGTGGAAGACAAGAGGCTGAAAAGAAATAGCTCAAAACACCAATTTATAAATCCACGAGTTCACAAATGTCAGCTGAATCTACCAGTATCTGTAGATGCTGTAAAACGAAGGTATGTAACATTATAGTATAATACGCAGATTTCCATCAATACTCGTTTGTATAGATTTAATGAACTGAACATAAAACTTTATTAACTATGTTCTTGCTCATAAAGATTACGTAATGCACGAAACTAGATAGAGGATATAATAATCTTATTACTAGGCTAAGAAAATGCAATCTTCGGGGCCGTTGGGCTGTTAAAAAACAGCAGTTAGCCATCCGAAACACGTTCGACTACTTGAGGTTCGTCTCACAATGCAGTCACTGGGAGTACGCCGAGTGGAAGATGGTCTGTTTTACTGACGAAGAGATATTTTATAGCTACAATAGCTATACATTATGGGTGCGCCGAGCTCCATCAACATGTGCATAGAATACGTTTGGCGCACACTCAACGAAGTAATCGCTTTTCAATAGGTGAGTTTTTATATTTCGTGTTTTGTGTTTGCTTCTTTTCTTGAAGGTGCCGTATGGAGATACGACGATGTGTTTGGCCTAAGACCGTTCGCCAGTCCATACGGCAAGATATACGACGAGCTGAATGCAAACACAACACACTTTAATAGATATGCAGAGGCCGGTGAAAGGTACAGACGTTAACCGAATTGAACAGCTTTGGGCAACGGTATGCTGCGAACCAATTCAGGCGACGACTCCCGACGAACTTTGGGAAAAGTTGTGCGAGGGCATATTTTGCCAACCGCTAGTGGCAAATTGCCTGAACGCTTGAATCAGATAATAGAACGAAGCGGATTTTGGACGAGGTTCTCACACCTGTCCTCTGGCAACATATCTTAAATCATCCGTGGACGGTCTGGCCTCCTTCACCAGCCTGTTCTCTCTTTTGTTCTATTAATGAGTTTTGCGTTTAGTTTTGTTCCTAACTTACGGAATCGCGAAAATTGGGCGAGATGTCCAAGAAAAACTTCCAGGAAGAACTTTCTGAGGGATATGTAGGTTTTATAAATGTGGAGTTTTCCGGGTCTTCTTCATTTCACAGCTCATCTCTCCAATACGGAAAATATCGAATTTTTGAATCTTCTCACAACTTTCATTTCTTCTAAGAGAATTTAGTTAAACTGCATTGATTAAATCTAAGAAGATAATTCTAAACATTGTTGTAAATTAATCTACTTGTAATGTTTTTTGTAAAAGAATCTGTGCATTATCTTTAATTTAGTTTAACTTACTAAAATTATTCTACGTATTGTAATAAAATTTCTTAACATTTCTTAACATTCTACTACACAATAAAATAAATGTGTCTTAATAGTGTGTATCTTTAAATTTGTCAGAGACAATATCTGAATATTTTTACACCACAATATATAAAGGAAAATAAAGACACAAATATACGAAATATGGGAGAGTAACGAGAGTAAGAAAACTGTTTGGTACGAGGGGATTCAGAGCGTAATAGTTTGTTACCCGGCTGTATAGATCCCCGGCTGCATTATGATATAACTGTTTATAATATTCGATAACACTATAGTAACATAAGCCAGAAATCTAAGAATATGTCGAAAATATCATCTAGAACGACAGATAAAAAATATATCTATACGCCATTAAACGGATACTGTCAAGTGAGCGACGGAAATACGGGCGACAAACAAGAGATGTAAAGTTGGAAAAATAGAATTTCACTTTTAAAATCACCATTAACTTATACGGACCCCGACAAATTTAAATAGTATTTTTTTAAGAAACGAGTTGAAATAGCGATTTTCTAATAAACAAACATATTTATTTATTTTAAGAAGTGAATAAAAATGTCACGAAAGAAAATTGATATCTAGCACAAAAAATTAATAAATATACGTAAAAACAAAGACAATAACTACATTAAATTAAACAGAAACTGCTTTTCATGTACAATAATTAATGTCGAATTATTTAGCCCTGTATGATAATTTACTAGACTGTTATCAAATACTATAAACTGCTATATCATAATGCATGTTGTTGTAAGACTACACAGCCGGATAACAAACTATTAAGTTCTGAATTCCCTCGTACCAAACAGCTTTTTTACCCCATTTACTATGCCGTATTGCCATTTACTATGCCGCAGTGAAATTAATCGATTTTATCGAATATTTATTGTCTTTTACGCAGCCCTGAAAATGGCTGTTGCCGGTCCCAAGCCCGGATAAAGGAGGAGGGTTGGCGTCAGGAAGGGCATCCGGCCATAAAACATCTTGCCGAAACTACATGATGAGTCTCAGAAACTGTGATAGAAGGAGAACTAGGGCGTACCCTGTAGGCGACGCGCAGCTAGATCGCCCTAAAACTGCGAAAAGTGGGCAAGGGCTACCTCACCAGTGGCGGATAAGGTTAAAGAAGCAAGCCCTACATGAGGAAAAGGTGTTGAGAGTGGGAACACTGAATGTGGGAAGTATGACGGGAAGAGGAATGGAGGTGGTGGATATGATGCGGAGAAGGAGGATTGATGTACTGTGCGTGCAAGAAACGAGGTGGAGGGGAGACAAGGCGAAGGAACTTGGAGATGGATGTAAATTGTTTTATAGCAGTGCAAACAGGAATGGAAGAAATGGGGTTGGAATAGTGGTGGCTGGCAAGTGGAGGAGCGAGGTACTAGAGGTGTACAGGAGAGGTGATAGGATGATGCGAATGAAACTGAGTTTTGGAGATGATCTACTTGTGGTGTTTAGTGTGTACGCACCCCAGGTAGGATGTGCAACAGAGGAGAAAGAATGTTTTTGGAGTGAATTGGATGAAGAAATGAGGACACTGGAAGGAGGGGAGAGAGTAATTGTGGGAGGCGACTTCAATGGGCACATAGGGGGGCGGAACATGGGCTATGAAAGGATCCATGGAGGCCATGGGGTTGGGGAACCCAACAAGGAGGGGGAGAGTATATTGGGTTTTGCTGTGGCTTTTGATCTGGGGATTGTGAATTCGTTTTTCACCAAGCAGGACAGTCATCTGATAACTTTCAACAGTAGGCCTCATAGTTCGCAGATTGACTATATCCTTACTAGACGAGAGCACCTTGCGACGGTGATAAACTGTAAGGTTATACCAACAGATCAGTTATCGGCGCAACATCGGTTGATGTGCATAGACATGAAGTTAAGAATGTATAGGAAAAGTGGAAATACACAGATGAAGAAAATCAAGTGGTTTCGTTTGAGGGAGGAGAGGGCGAGGGCGGAGTATGTGGAGAGGGTGCTGCTACAAATCTCGCAAGAATGAGAGGGGGTGCAGGACTGGTGGGCATATAATGCCCAGGCTATCAGGAACTGTGCGGAGGAGGTGCTTTGTGTAACATCTGGAAAGATTAGGGTGCAAAAGGAAGGTTGGTGGTGGAATGAAAATGTGCAACAAGTTGTTCAGGTAAAGAAGGAGGCAAAACGGAAGTGGGACAGGTCACGTACTGAGGAAGATAGATTTGCGTATAAAACGGCAAAGCGTGAAGCTAAGAGAGTAGTGGCACAGGCAAAGGCAGGAGCATATGCGAATTTATACGAAGAGTTGGATACAACGGAAGGACAAAAGAAAATATATCGTTTAGCCAAAATCAGGAATAGGGCAACGAAGGACATCTCGCATGTAAGGCAGATCAAGGACACAACGGGGACGGTCCTTCGAAGGGAGAACGACATGCGAGAAGGATGGAGGGCATACTTTGAGGGACTTTTGAATACAGAGAATGAAACAAAGAACAGAGAGGAAGGAAGCCAAAACATGGGCATGGTACAGATGGTAACCAGAGAAGAAGTGGAAAGGGCCCTAAAGAGGATGAAGAACGGTAAAGCGGAGGGCCCGAATGGAATTCCTGTAGAGGTGTGGAAGTCATTGGGGAGGAAGGGCATTGACCTGCTATGGGACCTATTCAAAAAAGTCTTTGAGCAGGAGGAAATACCTAACGAATGGAGAGAAAGTATACTTGTACCTATCTACAAAGGAAAAGGGGATGTTCAAGAGTGTAAAAACTATAGAGGAATAAAGTTGATGTCCCACACGATGAAGATTTTGGAAAGGGTTTTAGACAGAAGGTTGAGAGCAGAGGTGACCATTGCAGGAGAGCAGTTTGGATTCATGCCAGGACTGTCAACAGTCGATGCCATTTTTGCCGTTCGGCAAATGTTGGAAAAATATTGGGAGAAGCAAACCCAGCTGCATATGGCATTCATTGACCTGGAGAAAGCTTATGATACGGTGCCTAGACAAGAACTCTGGAGGTGTCTAAGGAAAAGCTAGTTCCTGAAAAGTATGTTAGATTGATACAGGAACTGTATAGGGATGTGGCCACAAAGGTTAGGAGCTGTGTTGGAGTGTCCCGGTGCTTCAAGGTGGGAGTTGGTTTACATCAGGGGTCAGCACTGAGCCCCTTCTTGTTTAACATGCTGATGGAGGTGATCACGGACAGGGGCAGAGAAGAGGCGCCTTGGACCATGTTGTATGCAGATGATATCGTTCTGTGCGCCGAGACTAAAGAGGAGATGAGGGTTAAATTGGAAAGGTGGTTGGGCACGTTGGAAGGGAGGGGCTTGAGGGTGAGTAGGAGTAAAACAGTGTATATGTGTAGTGGGGAGGTGGATGGTGCCCGGGAGAAAGATCTCGAGTTGAGGGGAGACGTATTTCGCAGAGTCAATACCTTTAAGTACCTGGGGTCAACTGTGGCGGAGGATGGAGGTGTGGATAAGGAGGTGACAGGCAGGATTCAGGCTGGCTGGAGGAATTGGAGGGATATGTCAGGTGTGTTATGTGATAAGAGGGTGCCGCTTAGGTTGAAAGGGAAAGTTTATCGGATGGTGGTGAGACCAGCTATGCTGTATGCTATTGAGACTGTGAGCTTGAGGAAAACCCATGTCAAAAGGATGGAGGTGGCGGAGATGAGGATGCTCCGCTGGATGTGTGGGGTAACGAAAAGGGATCACATTCGAAATGAATGTGTGAGGGGGACTGTGAAAGTTACTAACATAGAAGCAAAGATACAGGAGGCAAGGTTGAAGTGGTTTGGTCATGTGGTACAAAGAGAAGAAGAGTATGTGGGAAAAAGGGTTATGCAGATGTCAGTGAGGGGGAGGAGGAGGCGGGGACGACCGCGGAGACAGTGGATGGATCTTGTGGCGGAGGACTTGAGAGGAAGGCATCTGAATGTGGAGGCAGCCCAAGACAGGGAGCAGTGGAGGCGACTCATCAGAAACAGCGACCCTAC
The DNA here is from genome assembly GCF_030686945.1 of Centruroides vittatus. Lineage (NCBI taxonomy): Eukaryota > Metazoa > Arthropoda > Arachnida > Scorpiones > Buthidae > Centruroides > Centruroides vittatus. The sequence continues at coordinate 22,631 of NW_027121765.1, read as the reverse complement.
ATAGAGTGGGAAAAGCTGAGGAAGAAGAAGAAGAAGAAGAAGAAGACTATGCCGTATTTCATATATTCGTGTGTTTACTTTCCTTTATATTTTGTGGTGTAAAAAATATTCAGATATTGTCTCTGACAAATTTAATGATACACAGTATGAAGGCACATGAATTTTATTGTTTAGAAGAATATAACAGTGTTTTCTTACAATACGTTAAATAATGAGTAAATTACAGATGGATACTTCGTCTATTACAATACACTTCCATTATCATACAGGTATAGAAATGTTAGAAGCATTTCCTTTTCAGAAACTTCCCCATTATCAGTATTAAATTACATTTAATTAGGGCGTGTCTGCGAGACTAACAGTGAAGTAAGGAAACCAATGACAAAGTTTCTTTTATGTGAATTGAAGCACGTCATTGGCTTGTTCAGTTGCTTGTGCTCTAGACGCACCCGCAATTTAACATGAAAGTTACAGTCTACATTACTTTTGTAGGAAATTTATTTTTCTATTATTATAAATTATACATTTTGTCGTGTTCGAGAGAAATTAATTCCGAAATTATTAATAGGTAATTTTTGTGAAAGAAAGAATTATAATTCATTTAGTTTACAGTAAGAAGTATAGTTATTAATAGGTGTAATGAATTATTATTCATGACATTAAAAATATTAAAGCACTAATATTTGCAATTTCCTTCTGATCTATAATGGATATGTATCTGTAATAAGGAGAGTGTTTTAAAATAATTGTCAATAACATTAACGATAATTGATTGGTAAATTTACTAAAGCTTTCACACAAATTGCTCTTCAAACATGAACGATACCAAAATAATTATTTGTGTAAATAATTAACATGGATCCACTTTACTCTGTAAAATACCTAATTATAATATCATTGCAGAAGAAATTTACTCGTGTTAAAAGCCACCAAGCACTTAATGTCCCCATATTAATGGAGTTTCGTCACGTAAACGATTACTTTATCATCCAAGGAAACGTATTTATTCACTTACCAGACAATTAGATTAGTGTAAGACTCGAGCAAGACCGACGAATTCGTCACTTTCTCACGAATTTTACGTTATTTTTTTATATTCTGTTGAATACATTTGTAACTCAGTTTCATTAGTATTAAAAAATAACATATATTTGTTATTGAAAGGTATTACCTTCATCTTATAGTTTATTATATATAAAAATGGATGAAAACAACTTAGAAGACAGTACGTGGATGATGCAATCTTCATCAAGAAGACTTCTATTTCCAGTTATTTCGGTGTTACGAAAATTTGGAGCAAATGTGATGGAAAGAGATAAATCACTCAATAAAGGATGCTCGCCTTATTCTTTTTACATTAATTTCCTGGAAATATTCTGCATTGCAGCTGTCATAAATATAGCATTAATGCTAATTATGGACGATTGCACGTGCGGCAAGTGGGTTCTGATGATTCCAATAGATAAGAAAATTACCCTTTGCACTACACTAGTGATGACTATTTTCGTCACGTTTTTATTCTGCTGGAGTAAACGAAACAAATTGGATTTTCCAAGTGACGAAAGCTCTTATCCCGGTGAAGAAGAAATAAGTAAAGAAATTCTGTCTTACGGTAGATCTCAACTAATTACTTCCTTCTCCTCAGTCCTAGTCTGTGCACTAGTCCTAGATATGTATCTATTCCCATTGTTTGATGAGAATTCTGATGCACAGAAAATCTTCTGCCACGTGTACATCACTTTCTTATTTGCATTTATGAATTCTTATTTAGATTCGATGTTATTTCTTATATACATATTGGGCTTAATATTAAACAAAAGAATGAGGAAGTTAGCAGAATATTTTACTAATATTGAAAACAATCCGAGAACTTTAAAGGAAGAAACTGAAGTTGTGATAACGAAACACTCAGATATTTGGTCCTACGTCCAACATTTAAACGATAAATATGAAGATGTGCTGATAGTCTCTTATGGGTTTATGTTACATTTGATTGGTTTATTAATATTTTATTGCATTTTCTTTGAAATGCGAAGCTTCGTTTTAGTTATAATGATTATATTTATAACGATAACATTTATTCAAACTGTTGGAATGGCAAATGCTACCGCTCGATTTACGTCATCTGTATGTAATGATAAAAGTCATCTTTTCTACTTGAAGTATTTTTCTGTAAAAACTTATTTATAATAATGAATTTCATTTCAGCTGTACGGAAATTTCATCGACTTCAACCAATTTTCTTCGGCCAATTTTTCAATAGAGTATAAATTAAAAGTAAATTGATCGATATTTCTCGTCGTATAAGCGCAATTTTTAGCAGTGAAATAAATTTGTGATGAATTTTTCAGATGTTAAATTTCATGAAAAGATTTGGGAAGAGTCCGATTGGAATTTCATTTGGGGGATGCTTTTATGCAAAGAAAGATTTTCCTATAAAGGTAAGAAATAATTTAGTTTTAAGTACAATTTTTAAACCAATATCTTAATAGTAAACTTTTAATCATAAACTGATTCATGCTTATTGTAAGAAATCTTATCGCATGGTATTGAGGCATTTCGCAAAAGACAATTCACTTTGCGACATTCGTCAACACCGTGTCCAAGAAATGTTTAGAGGAGAGTGCAGAACAGAAACAATATGCTTAAAATTCCAAGAAATGGGACGCAGGATTGAAGTGAAATTTTATGAAATGAAAATGAATTCAAGAGAATGATGTGAAGTCCTGCGTACACCTCTAATTCGGCCCGTGGAGGACCGTGTTAACGGTTTATATTCTGATTTATAAGTAATGGGAAGTAGTTGAGTAGAGTATTCTTGCATGGATCTTTGAAACCTGTTACACTATTAAATGAAAAGCCTACAATTCAATGTTTACCACCCACACGTTGCTCAGAATCTATTCTTTAAAACGTACTTGATATACTTCTGTGCTCTCATTCATCAGAAGAATTTCAGTGAGACGACATATATTGTATCATGTAAAATTTTTAATATATTCCTTTTTATGATTTGGTAAATTTATTATATGGTTATTTTAATATTTATACGAGTAAAAAAAATAATAATGAAATTAAATATTTCAGGTAATAAGTGGCTTGTATTCGTTTCTTTCAACCTTAATGAAATTAGGAAGTGAGGAAAAGAAGATCTGTAGGATGAACGTCCAGGGAAATAATACATTTGATTATCTTTTTGAAATGTTTAAAATGTAGTTAATTATTTTCTACATTTATTCTCATAAAGTTTTTCTATATCTCACTGTTAATTGTAAACTTTTTAGTCTAAATTCACACAGTAAGTTTCGGTTATTTTAGTTAGAAAATAATTTTCATTTTACAATTTACAATTAAAATATTGCTATATTCGATAATCTGATGGTACGTTGCAACCACGTATTTGTATGAGGGTGTTCCAAAAGTCAATTAACACAGGTATAGTTAAAGATTATAACAAAAATAATAGAATTTGTTAACAATCGCTGATATGTATTTGTTTTGATTCGGTAGATCCATTTAATCCATTAAATTAAAATTAAAAACGCATAACTATTAAAAAAAACCTTCTCAAAATAATCTTAATGCGTATCTCATATAGCTTAATGTTTACTCATATTGTATTCTGAACGTTAAACTCTTTGAAGCAGACAATGTAATGTCGTAATTTATATTTGTTGATTGGAGTGTATTCTAATATCATTTGTAAAAGGTAAAAATATTAATTTTACAGAAAATGTCTACTGTAATACTAAACACACTTGTGAAGTGCTCAGTTGTAGATAAAAACAATTTATAGCGTAATAAAAATAATTTATTTGTGTCAAGTTTTTGAATTTCTCCAAACACATGTTTTACTGTAATTGAAGGCATGTGTGCAAAATGCATGAAAGTCGAATATGTTAATTGTATGGAAAGAACCAAAACATAAATAGAAATTCCTCTAATCGTTATTAATTGATTATATTTTTCGATTATTTTCATTTTATGTAATAAATATCTAATTTTACCTGGTGTCAGGAAGGTGACAGAATAGTGATTTAACGATCTAAATGTAATTAATAGAAAGCCATCCGTTGACAAAGTGGGCAAGTCTAACCGACTTGTAGCCAATTAACTGGTGTAGCAAATTCATGTACCCCTGGTTCTCCTCACAAAAGTTATCACCGAGAAAAACGTCAAATACGTATAAACCACAATACGTTTAAAACGCCCACAAGACCTGTAGACTAATAACTTTAGCAACCAGTTAAAACATGCATATATGTAGCCACAGGACAGACATGTGCGTGTTTTTACAAATTGAGTTTTTCTCGTGATATCGTATTTCCAAATCATAAGCACAGTCTGATAGGATATGGTAGAGGGACTGTAAAATAATGACACCAATAAAGAAATAATAAACAATAATAGAGAACTGACTACTCATTTGTTATGATATCATATAATAATAATTTTGTCAAAACAAAAAAACAAATAAAATAATAATGTAAATTAATGTAGATAACGCTGTATAGGTTATACAGTGAAACCTCGCTTAACGAGCATAATTCGTTTCAGTCTTACTCGTAATGCGAAACACTCGTTAAGCGGAAAACAATTTTTCCAATAGAATTTAATGTAAAATACGATAATACGTTCCTCGCCGAAAACATGCTCAAATGTTTAATGTATAACGTTTATTCAAAAAAAATTGTTCAGTAAACACTGTTAAGAAGCGTGATTCATCATCATCATCTTTTCTTCTAGCGCGGAATGAACCATCTTGGAATGAGAATTCTATTTGCAGGAAAAAAATGACAGCTAATATGTTTGATAAACAATCCAAACGATATGCCAAATTCTCGGGTTATGTAAAGGCTAAAATTAAATATTAAAAATTAATTAATTTGAGTAGAGGTAAGCAGTTATGTTTCCATCTGGTATTAAATTTAATAATTATAAATAGTTACTTTTTAATTCAGACATTTCTAAAATTGAATTTGAACTTAGTCATTAAATTTCATGACCCAAGAATTTGGCATATCGTTTGGCGTGTTTATCATATAACGGGCTATTGTTGTTGATGTTTATAAGTAATAAGTGTGAACACAAGTTTGGAAAAATGTGTGATCACAAGCGTCACTAAGATGCTAGCGGGAAAAACTGGTAAACACCGAATGGTGGAGCAGGCCGCATGCGCACAATTCAGAACTTCGTCTCTCCGCATCACTCGTTATGCGAAATATCGCTCGTTAAGCGAGGCAATTTTTACAATTTGTTTTGCTCGTTATACGAAGTACTTGTTGTGCGAGGTGCTCGTTAAGCGAGGTTTAACAGTACTTTCAGATTCTAAGCTTCATGAAGGGATTTGGAAAAGTGTCATTATGCATGTCAATAAATGGATGCTTCAATGTTACAAAAAAATTTCTCGTCAAAATACTATTTTTTAACTTTCATACCTAAAATTCTGTAATTAATATGTATTTTACATTTTTAACACGATTTTGTTAGATGGCCAACGAACTTCATTTTATATTTTCTGGCCTTCCAAAACTGAGATTGGCCACTGAAAATTGAAAAATTTTCTAATTATGCAAATGACGTCGAAAGTGAAATACACTTTTTAAAGTTTGATTTGATAAATTTAAAACGAGGGAACAATTCTTTCCTATTACGTAAAGTATCGATTATTAAAAGCAAAATTATACAACACATAATTTCATCACATAAATGTTGAAGTTTTCATTTTATTCCTGAGATGTTGATGTCATTACCAAATAAGTAAAACAAAGACGCCCGGCAAATTTTAACAGATATTTTGCTGAAAATTTTCTATTTTTATTTGTGAAAAAGACATTCTTACCGAACGTTAAACCTAATAATTGATATGAAAATACAATACTTAATGGTGCACCCAACTACAGTGATTAACTGCCATTGAATTCGTAGTAACAACAGATTAATTGATTTTATAATGAATATTCGTATAAATTGTCTGATGTCCAAGCAAGGTGAAGAAACGTGATGTCTTGAACGTGAAGAAACGTTAACACACGACTCATAAACCATTTTTGTACCGTATTTAGTAAACCTTGTGTGAATTTAGAAACAAGGTGTTGAATTATATCCTGAACACAATACACAAATTGTAAATGCAAACACAATCAGCAATCTTACACAGTTTGTCTTATTGCGCTGTCATTTTTCGCATGATAAAGAATTCTTTTTATTCTTTGTATTCTGTATTGGATTTTTCATTAAAATATTTTAAAATATTTGCTAAATGAAACGATCAAATTATCTTTTTCCTTAAAATCTATATATCGTTAAATTATGTCGAAAGTTAATTTTATTGTACACATATTGGATTTTTGAATAGGAAATTGCAACACTTTGGACGATTTAGGAAGAAAAGGTTCAAAATAGCCCTGAAAGTGTAAAATTTTAAAGAATTTGACAAGGGAAAAAACTTTTTGCGTAAAACTGGCTTGTATTTAAGGATTACACACGTAAATAAAATGTGGAAAAGTTTAAGCAGGCAGCCAGTTTGTCAAGCACAAACTCGTGATCAGTGTTAAATGGTTTTAGCCACTTGTCCACTGGTTGGCGTTCTACATATATTTAAGAAACAATCTGAACTTCACCAATTTAAACCGATATCGAATGCACGTGCGAATTTAGACATATTGTTTCCTTTCTGCACCTCTTTAATGATTTCTGGATTTGCTATAGTACTTGTGTGTCATATTTTCACTCTCCAACTTGAAAGTATTAAGAGGGCTTTTCTTTCTAAAACTGTGTGTTCGATCACGCCCAAAAAGACTGGGTGATAAGAAAAGGTGCTTAATGCATCCAGAAAAATTCCTGGTGTTATTCATCTCGACTCAATCACGAGTAAAGCTGGCGCTAGGTGTGAGGTTGTTTACTGCACAACGGCGCCAGTTAACGAATTAGTGTTTTACGCCATTCGCTTTTCATACTTTAAATTGAAAGTATATTATTTTAGCACTACTACTGCCACATCCAAGTGATTTTATCTAAGGTAAGTTATTATAATTTATTCTCGTTATTTAATTCACGACATTTATATAACAAAACTTCTGTTCAACTTAAAGCCTAACTCGTAGCCATTGCGAACACTTTTTTCCGGTAGCAACGACTCGCATTTACAACGTTGCATTGTTGGCAGCGGCGTGCGGTGACAATTTTCAAAAGGACCAGATGTGAGAAAACGTATACACTATAACAGTTATTATTTAAAAACATTTTTTTTGAATTAACATCTAGAATTAAATGAACTACAAGACAATTAAAATTCAGGTGATTAATATAATATTAGATCAAAGTACTTTGAATAGGAAATGATATGAAAAAACTCTTAATACATCTGATAAAAGTTTTATTTTAAGAAATAGGTTCGAGATTTTTTTAATGTAGGATATGACTCATTAAATAAAAAGTTTATTAAACTAAAAATTTTTTTTTAATTTGTCAGATATAAACCTGTGTGAATTAGAAAAAATAAGAAAATCGACAAATACTATTGAAAAGGTAACATGTCTATTATCATAAATAATAGAGTCTAAATTCACAAAATAACACCTTTTTTTATAGCTGAGACAATTTTATTGAGAAAACAAACGTTTTCGGCTTACTCAATAAGCCATCTTCAGGTTCTAACTTTCGAAAAAAAGGAACATTATCGTTCCATTAAAAGAACACAATTGTTTGAAAAAATTCAAATCATTAGTAACGGACAAAAATTAAAAACAAAAAGGAAGAACATAATAATATAAATAAGAGAGTCAGTAGAAAAACATTTCATTGCGTATATTGCAGATAAGAAATATCTTAGTACGCTCAAAGTTTGCAAAACTTCTCGATTGCTTGCGTGATTACTATGACGTTAGATTTCACTAAAAATAAGTAATAGAAAAGTGAATGAAATTTTGAAAAAAAAAAACACTTATAAGGCTTAACAGTAGTGTCTCAATTATGAATATTCATGCTGATAAATTATTTGAAGATTATCTTAGCAACCCTTAAAATTTTTTATGTATTTTATTAAATATTAATCAGGAGTTTCATCTTAAGTTTTTAATCTGAGGGCATTATGAGGCCTGTTTAATTATATCCGACGGTAGTTTGGCTTGGTAAAATAAATTTATGATCTCCTGAGTGGCAGGCTTATGTATTCCCTCTCTATTTCTTTCTTAAATATTAAATCATATATAGTTTATTATTTGTCTGTGAAAAGAGAAAAGTCTACGCCATTATATGGCGTAGACTTTCCTTTTTTCACAGAATTAATTGTTTAGTCCTAACACAGAGGAAATATTTCGCATGAATAAACACGAAAACATAGTTTCAAACTGTAATACTATGTTATAATTGTATCTTTTGACGAGAAATAAAGCTAAAAGTAAATAATATTAAATATTTTATTAACACAGCATAATATAGCATTTCCGTATAATTTTTATATAAGAAATAGAAATTGTATGGAAACGCTACGTTACACAAAGAAGAACTGTTCAGGCGACTCGCACTGAAATTTAAAAGTAGATTATATTCAATACTCCATTAACTTTACTTTTTTGTAAAGTTTATAATTTTAAAATATCATCACGGTTTAAAAGTATGTTTTCGTGTTTGTTGACGAGGAAAATTTTAAATATGTTACAAATAAACGACTAATTCTGTGAAAAGAGGAAAGGCCACGCCGTAATAAAAACTATATTAATACAATAGAATTGGAAAAGAACCAATGATCATTAGAAAGTATTTTTAGAAAACTGCAAGTGAATTGACGATTAAGGCAACACAATATTCGTGTGACGTACCGAGATAAATTCATCCCGGGAGAACTTAGTATTAGATACTTGTCGCTATTCTGGTGTTAATTAATCAAACGAAGAAAATTTCGAAAACCTCACGTAGCCAGCCGTAAGTGGTGAGTCTAAACTCTCAAGAAACATTATCAGTGTATTATCTACTTTGCCATTTCTAGGCAATAAAGGTAAGAATCTTTGCGTTTGTTGTTTTGAATACATTTGTCTCCAGAAACTACAACATTTTCTGCTCTTCGAGCATACTAGAGCCGTTTTCATAACTCTCAATCTTATTTCGATCACGTTTACTATGTTCTGATATTGAATAGTTCGAGTTCTGTCAAGACTCTGGCCGTTTGATCAAAATCTTGATAGACTTTTTTACCCTATGCTGGGCAAAATTTCTTAAAATTCGTTTAATTTCTAACTGAATTTTAAGTTTAAGTTAAAAAAGTAAATAAATAATTGGGTAAAGTGGGGAAAATTGCGATCAGCAGATATTTAAAAGAATGGCATCTCGTGTTCTATGCTGATCTGTATCAGGAGACACCTTTAAGTGTTTAAATATTGTCAGGTAGATCTAAGTTTTTTAGTTACGTATAGCTTTTGCACTTGTAATTAATAAATTTTTTCTTCGCAAACATTTTTTCCTCGAGTGCTCGAAATTCCTCCACTTTAACCCTATGCGAAAACAAGTAAGATGCAAAAGGAGTTGGGCGCATGAAAATTAAATTCTGTTCGGATCTGCGGATATTTCTTATAATCACTACAAACAATTCATTAATAAAGTCTTTTCCGGCATTCGTTTGTATATAACAGCGCTAATTCAACAACATTTTAGTAGTCAGTATTATAATTAGTTCTGAATAACAAGAATGCACTGCACTCAATGTTGTTCTTTGCATATCTGCACAAAATTTTCTAAAAGTTTACAACGAATTTATATATACAATTAAATAGAAATGATCATAATTAGTATGTCAAACAAGTTGGGTAAAAGAAAAATTCTACTTTAAAAACAAATAGACAAACAGACGGTTGTGTGGCAAATATGAATATATAAAGATCAAAGATTAAAAAACTATTTTTAAAATACACCTTTCAAATAAAATTACAACTGTTGCTTTATGGTTATAGCAAAAACCATAAAGCAACATATAATTTATAATTTCATTTTTATTTATTTTTATATAATCGTTTTAAATAATATAAAAACTTGAAATATAAAAAATAAGGTAAAATAAAATTATCTATAATTAACTTTCACTTTACTAACCACATAAAAGTGTCTACAGATAAAATTTATAACAAAGATATAAAAATATTAAATAAATAACTTACAATATGTACAGTTTGTGATTGAGCCACACCAACAATTCGTATTCATCGAAATCAATCGTAATAATAATTATCTCGTATCGCGTAACGTCTTTTTATTTTTATATATATGAATTTTACATGCAAACGTCATTTATTATCATTTGCTAATCAAATTAATTATCATTATTTTTGATAGCGGTATGTTCTTTAACCTTTTTTAAATGCACATCATTTTCCAGAATTTTAATATTATTAATCTTACAATTATTTTTACTGCAATGTATAAACCGAGATTATTGGGTAGACTGAAAATGATTCAACGTGAAGTTAGTTCCGAAATTCATGTAAATAAAACATCTGGTAATGAGTAATTCTTAAACTTCGGTGAAAGTCGGATTTGAAGGATATAATAATTCTTGTTTATTCGTCCAAAAATTTTATTTTAAAGGTCTACTTAAGGGTCTACTAGTGGCCAAGCGGTTCCATCCATTGAACATTGGTCGTGGGTTCGCGCCTCGCCTGAACGAGCTGGCCACGTGTTTTCTCAGTTTTCTCCACGTCTGAAACGCCGAAATAGAAGCCAGTTAGTCTTAAAAGAACTCCCAAAAAGCAATATAAACACATACAATTATTATTACATGACAACTACGTCACACTTTACCACGGGGCGATATCGTTTGAGTAGCTCGCCCGACTAGCTGATACAAGGCAAGACCCTTTTAAGTGATTACACAAGTAATAGATTACATTCAGCTATTTTTACTTTTTTTTTAATTTACTTTTATTTTTCTATTACATATTAGCTGCATTTACTTATAAGAAAATAAACTGTTCTGTTGCTTTTAGTGGTAGATCGGATCCGATCCGGAATCGGAACTAGTAGGAATCGTTTCGCATCAGTGGCGCATCATGATTAAAATTTTTGGGCATGCTTAAAGTGATAATAACAATGACAGGCCTATCTCTAGCACTGAACAATAGGCAGAAACTTTATTTGGTGTGAATAAAAAAGTATGGACTATTATAAAGCCCATTATATCTACACATGTCAGATATGAAATATATTATTATGAAAAAGTATTAAAAATTTATGTTAATAATTCAATTTCGCTGGGCTTTTGACACTGGTGGCCCAGGGCATTAGCCCTAATAGTCTCTATGTAGATCCGTCCCTGTACACAATATATGCATGCTGACTGGGTACCGCAAGCTTTCGATACAATCTGGCCGTGTTAAATACTTCGATTGACGTCATGTGCGCGCACTTGTTTGCCGTGAAAAACCCCCACACGAGCAAGCGAGCGAGGTCCCGCAAGCATGGCACTGACTTAAAACGGCTAGCCGCTAGCTGCCAATGTAAAAGGAACACAAATCATAAAACAGTTTAAAGGTTATAATAAATTATTATTGGCATATTTGTTCTCATATAAGAAGTATATTGACAGTCAAAACTTTCTCTTAACGCAATGAATTTGCCCATTTTACATCCAGTGTTGAACGATTCTTTCGTAAAGCATTTTCATTTAGTTTAAGTTTAAATATAGATGAACAGTTCACTGTCTTATTAAAAGTTAAAATTAAAAAACAACAAATTTAATTATCAGTTGGTTTTTTTAGTCTGAATCGTACCAACGCATTTTCTACTACAAAACGGTTCAGAGTTTCGAAATTTGAATTTGTTAATTTTATGCAAATTTTTCTGTAAATTGAAACTTTCTTAGAAAACGAATAAAACTTCTAGACAGAACATTCGTAAATGAATTTAGTAGGTTTTTAAGAAAACCTGGTTTAAAGTGGAATGTGATTGGAACAAAAACAAAAAGCGATATTCGAGGCGCGAATTGGGTACGAATATGCATAAGTGATGCTGTGCAGGCGATTTGTCTCGGGCAGCGGCCATACCACGCTGAAAATACCGGTTCTCGTCCGATCACCGAAGTCAAGGAATGTCGGTCCCGCTCAGTACTTGGGGCGGAGACGACCTGGGAATACCGGGTGCTGCTGTCACTATTCTTTTTCTTTCATTCTTCGACCTATCTCTTTTTCTTTCGTCTAATAAAATTTATCACATGGCGCAGTAATTTTTCTTTAATACGTTATGTCAAGCAAACATTTCTTTTCTGTAACCTTTAGCTTCCTGTACATTGTTTTAAAAATTCTCGGTAAGTATCAATTAAAAAATGTTCTTTTACACGTAATAAACGCATTTAAACTGAGCGTTTAAATGCGTTTATTACGTGTAAAAGAACATACTTCGACTGTCATCAAAATCAAGCAATAGCCGATTATATATGAGGGAATAGTGATTGAGATAAAAATAGAGAGAACCAGAATTGACAATAGTTTTGCAACCGTCTTGATAGAACGATAATCTTCTTCGTAACGTCTTTTGTCCTTTCATCGTAACGTCATTCGTTCTTTCTTCCTTTCGCGCCGTCACTAACTGTCGTCTTTCCCACTTCTCACCTTAGTCGTTCTCGTCTCCTTCGCAACCCTCGTAAATCTTAACGGTTTAGGAATGTTACTCGTCTAAACTCCACATATATATTTTTTTATTTACTAAAAATACGCAAGTCATTAAATGTGAAATAATAACGTGGGTTTAGAATTAAATAGAATTTGTATACAGTTGCTGGCTACTAAGCATATAGGAGGGAGAGCGACGGTAATACTGCCATGGCGAAAATTTTGGTTTGCAGTAAATTTCAGGCTGCAATCTTTTAATAAACTTTTTTTTATTTACATTATTTAAATGGTATCTGTAAGTTACACAAAATTATAACTTCTGTAAAGGATAGTAGCCTAAAATTAATTAAAAATCGCGCATAACTTTACAGCGCTTATGGAAACCGTTTAATTTACAAACGTTTACGATTTACTTTATAAGGTTTTGCTAAGCTACGAACTTCCGAAATCCCTATAGTTTGTAGTTTCAAACTCGAGGCAGCTACGACCAACAATTGCGAGGGCGTTGGGCGTCACGACGGCCACCCACAATATGCTGTTAGTGTAATCGCTACAAAAAATTTAATTTGCATAAATTTGAGCTTTTGTTATTCTGAACAACAACATTCGTTCGGATTAATTTTATTTTAAGAAGCGATAAAAGCAAGGGATAGGACCCCGCCGAGTTTGATTTATCCACCCGCAAGTTTCGCCAGCACCTCACTGATAACGAGAAAGGCTTAAGTTTAAAATATGACCTCTCTAGAGCCAGCAATGTTCTTTCTCTAGGAGCATCTGCACCGCCAAATGAATAAGAATGAGAAAAGTTACAGCTTTTATGGAGATCTTTGCACTTTTCAACTGGTTATATTTCGGCCATCCCTTTATAGAAAAGCCCGAAATTTTGCACGCTACATAAGAAAACAAGTATCTTTCGAACGACATATTCACATTTACTACAGACGTTTAATAGACAGAGAGATCGGCAATCAGTGAATTTACCACTTGGCGCTGTGTGACTGCGATACTGCAGAACGGCCTTTTTGCTTCGGAATTCACGAATTCGGCGTTGTAAAAGCGAGAGAGCAGTTTTGTTGGTGAATTCCCGATATTTTCCAATTCATTGCAAAACTATGGTACTCATTTTAATTACTTTATCGCCCGTTTCTATATTAAAATAGTCACGTTATTGTAAACCTAAACGATGACAGGGATGAAAAAAATATTGATAAAAGTAGAAACGTTTTAATGAATCTAAAAGTGTGCAATTTTAATATTTATTTTGATAAATAGCCAATTTTTAAAATTAAATTTCATACTAAAATTTATTAAATATGAAAGTTTATATACACTTCAGACAATTCGATTTACAAATTTAATTGTTGAAGTAATTATAATTCTGGTTCGGACTACAATGACAGTCGAACACCGGTTTAAATACAGTGTGAATGTCCGTACAATATAAGTTGCCTTGTCCATTTATAGACAATTAACAGAGTCTTTGAGCTGGTAAAAACATTGCTTTATGCTTTGGTTGTCACTTTGCAGATTATCAGACTTTAATCTAATCGAAGTAAGTTGTACAACCAGTGCAGAAATGTCTGTCCGTCAATTGAAAACGAAGAAACCCTATCAGGGATGAAATGTTAAGTCCAGTAAATTAAGTCGTAGCCGGGTGAAACGTCATTTCCGGGTGACAAAGTTGTATTTGGGTGGCAGACTCATATCCGGTGAAAAGTGGAACGTGGGTGGAAGTGATTTCGAAAGAGAGAAGATTCACTTTATGCAGCAGAAGAAGAGCCTTTTCCACCAAGGTTTCTTCTGCTCGACGGATGTTTCCGCGACCACTTTGGACTCCCCTCGACACTCCACCGTCCATTCTGCAACTTCCGGGTATCGCTGTCCCAGGTAGTCGACCACAGTCGAGGCGATATCGTCGGGAGTAATGACGACCACCCGTTTGACGCACTCTCCGCTCTCCTCGACATCTTTCGGGTGCACCCGAATCACCGGAAACGGAACGGAAGACGACGAAGAGCCTTCCTCCTCCTCCTCCTCCTCACCATCTGCCGAGGTGCGCCACTTCTTTAATTGCTTGAAATTTTCCATTCTGCACAAAGAAGAAACGACTATTATAAAAATACAACTCGTATTCGTTTTCTTAATTTAATTTTATGTAAATTGTAAGATTTCTAATGAAAAAAATAATTTTAAAAATATCGTCTTAATTATAACGAAAAGTCACAAATGAATATTATAATAAAATCTCTGTTAAATATAGTAATTTTAACTTTCAAACGATTTTTAATGTTCGCTATAGAAATCAGTTTCTACAAATTGTACAGTCCATTGCCTAACACAAAACATTTGTGAAAATTTACACGAATAATCTCGAATTATTCTGTTTAATTAAAGTTCCCACTATAACAGTGCAAATATCATATGGAATATGATGCGTATATAAACTATAGCGCGCTAATACCAATGTAATGTATTTATTAATTTAGATTCCATTGGATTTGGGCTTAACGAAGAGTGAAAATGAGTGGAAAGACCCCGTCCGTCGTCTCTGTCAAGACCGATCAATTGTTATGGAAATAGAGATTCGTCGGAAAATCATTGGCACTAATTGTGATATTCGGCTTAACAACGTTCAAAAAATACGTAAAATTAGAAACATCGTAGTCTGTACTTACCGATAAAATCGACGCAAACGAAACAAAACTGAGAAAAACACTCGAAACGAGAAAATTTTGACCGCACGAACTAAAAATCCAACCGTTCGCATTAACAATCAACGACCGCTCGCAACAATAAAACTCTGACAATTTGTTAGTACACAGAGTTTTATTGTTGCGTTGCCACAAACATTAATATTAAGTGTTTGGCCAAATTGCGTGATTTTCCCTGCATGTACTCGTGCATTGATGTTAACGTCAATATGTACGCAAAAACCTAATTTTCTCGTATAAAGATGAATAGAAATTTCGATCTTATCATGTCCCTTACAACCGGAAAGTCAATAAACTTCAAGTATAGAAACCCCAATTTTGTCTACCTTTGTAATTTAGTTAAGCAGCTGGAGGGGGCTTTAAAGTTCAGAGTATAGCGGTGTGAATTTCATATGAGATATAATGTGTATATAAACCATAGCGAAAATTAACAATTTAATGTATTTATTTATTTCCATTTTGCTTTAAGAACTCTAACAATTCGATTAAATCTGGGTTAAACGAATATTAACGATAAAGAGGGTGAAAAGTATCTCCTAAAATAAGTGAAAAGATCCATTCGTCGTCTCTGTGACGAAACCGATCAATTGTTATCTAAGTTGATCTTTGTCGGAAAATCATAGCCAATAATTGTGATATTCGGCTTAACAATGTTCAAAAATAATTTAATTTAGAAAGTTCGTAGTCTGAACTTACCAATACAATAACTGCAAATGATGCAAAACTCAGAAAAACGCTTGCAATCAATGACTTTAAATCTCGCTCACTGAAAATTCGGTCGCTCTCATTAACAATAAACAACCGCTCGCAACAAATCGTCAGAGTTTTATTGTTTCATCGCCTCGAAATTTAATGTAAAACGTTTGGATTTTTGACCGAATTTCGTGATTTTTCCGTTTCTCTGTAGCTGAAGAGACGGATTATCGCGGATCATTCCTTGCATGTACATTCATGTTAACAGTAATATGTATTCGAAAATGTAATATTCTCGTGTTTCGCGTCTATATAAAGACGAATAAAAATTTCGATTTTATGATGATCATTCGAATCAAAAAAAGAATAGACTTCAAGTCTAGTAACCTTCTTTTATCTATCATATTGTGATTTACTTGAGTGGTTCTCTATATAGTCTATTAATAAGATTAGAACCTTTGTTAAATTGAAGTGTCTGAATATTACAGATTAAAGCTTATGCATGAAAAGGACTACGGAGCGAGTTACGTTCTGGAATATACGAAAGATCAAGACATCTATTAAGTGACTAAACATCCCTTTTGAGAACGATTTATTTTTGCATTTATGACGAATTAGAAACTTCATTCTAGATGTGTTAAACTATGCGTTAGACTCTGTTTTCTGTTAAGACTGATTGCAAAATCGTCAAATGATTATTGCACAAAGCAAATATTTCCATAAGTTCAATACCGTTTTTAGGGGAATTTTGTGATAAGGTTACTGTTTGGGTTTACTGACACTCTCTACTTTACTGTTAAGCAACGTAATTATAAAAGGACAAGCAAACTAGACGCTTATTGAGTTGCAATCAGAAAATTCCGCCTGTCTTTTCTTTATCTCGAGAAGGGAGTTAGATAGATGAAAGACGAGATCAGATACGGAAATTTAGGGGCAGCAGGAGACCCCGACTATGTACCAAGTATGTACGAACTTCCGATGCAAACCGGAAGTCGCTTTATTTCAATTGAAAAATTTTTCCCTTAAAGCAGTTAGATAAATGACTCTATTGTTGAAGGTAAAGTATGATGTACAGGGGCAAGCCACTACTGATTTGGTTCGGAGTTTTTAAATTAAATAAATGAAAAAGTTAACATTCCGACGTTGTGACGAATAAAAGAATTGCTAGTGGGATTTTTAGATTGTTTATTATTTATAATATTACACATATAATAGGTCTTATTAAGTTAGTAAAATTGACTGATATTGTCAATTTTTAATGAACTTTTTCCCCCATCGATCCTGTCGATGTAATATCGAACGCTTTAAAGTTAGTTTGTTCGTTTGTTCGTTAATTTCCGGTAACCAACGATCTGCCTAGGTGATATGCCTTCCGGGAGGTCTTTTCAAGGGTAACTAACCCTATTCAGGCGTTACAGACGTGGAGAAAACCCAAAAAACATCACGTGGTCAGCCCGTTCTGGTGAAGGGCAAATTCACGACCGATCTCCCAGTGTTCAGAGAACGAGAACCGCTTGGTCACTGGTGAGCCGGTTTTAAAAGTAAACAAACTGTTCGGTGCTGTTTACATCCGCTTTCGGGAAACTATTTGAAGTAAAATAACGTAACTTCTGGTTTGTTTCGGACGTTCATCTATAGTTAATCGGGGCCTCCTGTTATCATGCTTTTTAATTCTTGTCTTCCATTTCATTTCTCTGAAACTATTTTCGAGTTTAAGAGGAAAACAGACAGACAGCCGACAGCCAGAATTTATTGGTCTACAATTTTTGAAATTGTAACTCAATAAACAGATGTTTGAAAATATGAGAATTCGACTTAGAGTTGAATTGACTTTCAAAATAAGTTTTGCGGTTGATTACATACAAAAAATGTTCGTATATTTAGACGAAAGTTCGTTAAACATAACTATGAATCGTATCTGTTCTCAGTTGAAAATTTCCTATTAGGTCCACTAGGCCCGTACCTAATGCGCGAGAGTTTGGAGTGCGCAAAAATTGAAAATACCAAAAGTAAGAGTAAAATACTGAAAAAATAATTATATGTAAAAACAATAGTACTATTTGCCGTTTCGATATATGACGATTTTTAAAAATTCAAATATTTCAGAATTTAAATTCTGAAATAGAATGATTTCGGTTCAAAATTGGTTCTATTAGTTTAGGCGAGATCTAAATATTATAGACAAAGGGCGTCATATTTCTGAATGTGCAACTGCTTGTCTCAATATCTGATCTATTATCAGCATTTAATATTAAACGGGTGATTAAAACTCGATTCGTGTAAATAAGAAAACTTTGAAACTCCAATAAAATTTTTGTCCTATGTAAATACTACAACTTTATTTTAGATTTTCGTACTAATCGAGGGAGTCACTCCGTTCTTCTCGAATCGTTTTTTTTTTTTTTTTTTTTTGTTTTTTTCTCGACTTGTTATACGTGATTCAAAACACCGTGTGGCAATTTCAGATTAATATTAGTTATAATCGACATTAAGCCAATATAATACACCCAATATATTTATTTTCGATAAGAATGTACAGTACATCTGACATTCTGCTATTACAATTAGTGCCATTAGCAGGAAAAAAATATTCAAAAATAATTAAATTCATAAAAATAAATATAATTTAAAAAAAACAATTACATTCACTTAATTACAGTGGCAATGGCATATCCTGAAACGTTATTAATAGTAAAAAAGTATTATTCAGAGATATGTTAATTCTCTTATTTTACTTGTACTTTATTTTGTTTATTTTTTTCTATTTTTAAAATGTGAAAAATTGTTATATAACCCAATGATCTCCTTTAATACAATGTTTATTTTATACAATAAACTTCATTATTATTACTTTTTAAGTTCATATTTAAAAATAAAAAACATAAATTATTAATTCAATTTTACACGCTCCCAAATTAAAACATAAATGTAAGATAATCGCACACAACAACGTGACTGATTGGGTTGTGTGTCGACGACCTTGATTGGCTGCCTGACTGAAGATTTATGTCGAGTCAGTTTGTTTTGTCAAGATATCCGAAGTTGGTGTCGAGTTTATCATTGTTTTTGGTGAAGAGTTTGTCTGTCGCGACTCACTGTAACAATTGAGATGTCACACATAATTAAAACTAGTAGTAGCTTGTTTCTATTTTATTCCATTTAACTATTAATTATAAACGAAGCTATTTCTTATCGGTAAAAGATTTGGGTAGTTATTTAAAAAGTGCCTGTTGCTACCGTGCTTAGTTCTATAGCCTGAAGTGTCAATACAGGTTTTAGATTTAACAGTCTTTATCCTTTCTATCTTGTGTGAATTCGAGTGTTTTTGCACTCAGGTGGAAATTTCTCATTGACATTTCCTTTAACATTCTAAGTTTGAGTAATGAAGAACTCATATTTAATTTTTCATTTCGTTATACAGAAAATTATATCACCTATTTTTGAGTATTTTAACATGTCTTTGTAGTTGCTTAAAAAAAACTTAATACTAGACTTAAAAAACTAGTAGTAGTTTAACCTTAATATTTTCCTATTGGAAATGAAGTTTTGTAATGTGTGTCAAGCTTTCAGTGTTTATAAATACAGTAAAAAATACAACTTGTGATGTGTATCTAATTCATTCGAAATTATAATTTTCTTTATTATTATATAAGCTGTATACTGCACGTGTACATATTGCCCTACAGATATTTTTAAGGAAAGTGCAACAGTCATGCGATAAATATATATCTGAAAATTCAGGTTTCTCATAAAACTTTATAAAGTATAACGAGCAATTATTTATTGTGACATCGTCACAATAACGGGCTGCAATTTTTGATCATATTATAATTTACTTAATTTAAAAAATCTCATATTATTAGTGGCTTGACCCAGTACATCATACTGTTCCGTTAACAATAGAGTCGTGTATAGTTAATCCCGCCCTACTGCCGGCAATCTTTCTAAACCTGTCGTTACTTTCGTATATCTAATTCTGTTCTCGAGATTGAGGAAGGACAGTGGAAATTTATAGGTCTACAATTTTTTTCAGATTACAGCCCAATCTTTAGAAGTTTTAAATATATAAACATGATTTAACTTAACGGATGGTCGAGGCAGACTCCTTAACCGATTTCTATATATAATAGCACTACTGAAAATAGATAACTTTATCCAACAATTACATACAGTCGACACCCCAAAGGGAAGTGGAAATGTGTCGAGTTATCCGATGTGACGACTAAAGCGAAGTTGAAAAAAAGCCACAATACTACAATTAATAAATTACAGTAGTATAGGCTTACAATACATTGAGTCCTCCATTTACAATTACTCGGTAGATGAAAAACTGAAAAATTCGTTTAGTGTTGTTTGTTTTGAGCACCTAACTGTCTCGACTTTCTTTTTCAACGATCACGAAGGCCTTGAAAACATCATCTTCGCAATTGTCAGTTGTTGGCAAGTAACGTCTAAAGCTCTAAGCATTCTTAATGCCTCTAGCGCGAGAAAATGCAAAATTGGATTCTGGTGTGACGTTGATGTAGATTGTATATTTTCTTTTTGTTTATTTGTTATTATTTTATAGATAAAATCACATAAAATGTTAAGGCATTTTTATTAATATGTATATATATATATATATATTAATATTATTAATATATTATTAAATATATTAATTATATATTAATAAATAAATCGACTCCCCCTCCTGAAAAAATGAGTTCGCACTACACGTGCGGAGTTGATTCATTTTTGCAATAGGGGGTGACGACTTATCGGAGTGTGGGACAACAAAGGTACAGTAGAGCATCGATTATCCGACTTAATTGGGGACTGGGGTTGGTCAGATAACTGAAAAGTCGGATAACCGAAAAGTATGAAAAAATACATTATTAGTATAGTGTATTAGGCATAGTTTAAATACTAGCCTTTCTTTCATGATCGAGCCAGTGCTGCCAGCTAAAACATGCAAAAATTTAACAAAAATAATATTAAAGTAGCCAAGACATAACTAAATTTTGTAGCGCCACATCACTAGCGGACATTTGAATTTGCCGACTAGAACGCGGTCGGTTAACCGATAAGTCGGTTAATCGGGGGTCGGATAATCGATGCTCTACTGTATGATGACATATCCAGTGGTAACGAGTCAAACGGTGTCGAGTAAACCGGAGTTTTTTTTAACATTAATGCCTATGTAAGTCGGCCGGGATCACAGAAAAGTGACTACTTAACCGATGGTGTCGAGTTATCCGGGTGTCGACTTATGCGGACTCGACTGTATATATATGGAATAAAATAGAAACAAGCTATGATTCTGTGAATTCCTATCCACAGGGCAGCCGTACATTGGGGCACTTTGGGGCACTTTGGGGAAGTGTCCTCTTTTGCTCATTTTTCTTAATTCCCAAAAGAGCTCGTTTCATGG
Organism: Centruroides vittatus; assembly: GCF_030686945.1. Classification (NCBI taxonomy): domain Eukaryota; kingdom Metazoa; phylum Arthropoda; class Arachnida; order Scorpiones; family Buthidae; genus Centruroides; species Centruroides vittatus. Next base: position 1,221 of record NW_027121765.1, on the reverse strand, counting down.
TATTTTTAAATTTGTTAGGTCTAATCATTTTTATTACAAAAAAGTTTATTACTACTGACAAAATTAAAATAAACATATTTGTTATTAACTTAAAATTTGTTCTAGCGAGTCGGGATTGTTCGGTGATACTTTTCCCAAAAATTGATTTCATTATAATAATAAACGATATCTAGAGTGACATTAATTTTTTTTAAATTTAATGGTAGAGTTTGAGATATAAGAAATATAAAACAATCGAATAAATAAGCAAACGTACGTAATATATACAACAAAGTATAGTGTTATTGCTGTATCATGAAAGTCACATTCGTGCCCGCTCTATTTACTCAACGTAGCCCAAACGACTACAAATACTGCAGTTAGCATCTGCAATATTTGTATACACGTCACGAACATGGCAACATATCGCGGCAGTTTAATTCCGAATGAGGTTATTGCGTAATACATGTACATTGACGAATGCACAAAACAATTCATTGCAATAAACCAGTTTATAACACCGATTATGCTATTCGTCGAATACCACGTAACTATGAACGTAACAACGTAATGAAACCAATGAAGAAAAATTAACTTTTTTTTTCTCAGAACTATAAATACTGTATCGCATAGCTCCATTAATTTAGAGATGGCAAATAATACGATCCAAAATACGGCATGAGGAAATACTTCCACAAACGGTTCAGATATACAAACTGAATAAGTGAATCCTAATTTCTGAATTATTTGAATTAGTGCAGGAAGTAATCTTATGGTAGAAGCAATGCTGTATAACGTCAGTCCTATGTTCCAGAAAAGCAGTAATCTCTTCAATTGCAAAGCATTGTGGTTCTTCATGAATTTTTGCATTGTAAATATAAAACATAAGTAGAATATAGAAATATAAACAGAATAATGCCAATTGCTTTTAAACCAGAGTCTTGTTCTTTCTTTTTCGAAGAATGTTTCAAATTTCATCATTGGAATTGCAGTAAAATTGAATTTCTCTGAATGAAATTTCATATTCGATAACCTGAGAATATAAAATCATCTGTTAGTAATTAAATGAGATAATTGTTTTATTCAATAATAAGTAAAAGCAATAAAATACATTCGAACATCGAATAACGGTCTCCATTAAACAACAGCCATTATTTCGGAAAAATTTTTTTAATAACAACGCGAACAAATTAAATTTTAAAGACTTCGATTCAATGGCAGTTCTTATAATGTTGTCAGTGT
>NW_027121764.1:0-66588 GCF_030686945.1 Centruroides vittatus | reverse complement strand
AGTGAAGGAATTTCGAGCACTCGAGGAAAAAATGTTTGCGAGGGAAAAATTTATTCATTACGAGTGCAAAAGCTACACGTAACTAAAAAACTTAGATCTACCTGACAACATTTAAACACTTAAAGTGTTTCCTGATACAGGTCAGCATAGAACACGAGATGCCATTCTTTTAAATATGTGCTGATCGTAATTTCTCGCACATTGCCCAATTATGTATTTACTTTTTTAACTTAAACTTAAAATTCAGTTAAAAATTAAACGAATTTTAACAAAACTTGCCCAGCATAGGGTAAGAAAGTCTATCAAGATTTTGATCAAACGGCCGAAGTCTTGATAGACCACGAACTATTCAATATCAGAACATATAAACGTGACCGAAATAAGACTGAGTGTACTGAAAACGGCTCTAGTATGCTCGAAGAGCAGAAAATGTTTTAGTTTTTGGAGACAAATGTATTCAAAACAGCAAACGCAAAGATTCTTACCTTTATTGCCTAGAAATGGCAAAGTAGATAATACACTGATAATGTTTTTTGAGAGTTTAGACTCACCACTTACAGGTGGTATCTAATACTAAGTTTTTCCGGGATAAATTTCTCTCGGTACGTTACACAAATATTGTGTTGCCTTAATCGTCAATTCACTTGCAATTTTCTAAAAAAAGCTTCTTAATAATCATTGGTTCTTTACCAATTCTATTGTATTAATATAGTTTTTATTACGGCGTAGCCTTTCCTCTTTTCACAGAATTAGTCGTTTATTTCTAACATATTTAAAATTTTCCTCCTCAATAAACACGAAAACATACTTATAAACCGTGATAATATTTTAAAATTATAAATTTTACAAAAAAATAAAGTTAATGGAATTGTGAGATCGAGAGAGGTAGGAAGAAGTCGTATCTTTTCTTTCTGGCAACAGGTCGTTGACCTTTCACTCGTCAAGATGGCTAAGTTTACGATTTTGGTTCCGAGAGTCGGGACTCTTCTTGTCGGGCGAGTGGATGGGAGGTGAAAAGGGGTCGACGATAAGGCGAAGCGATATTCGAGTCGAAGAGGACACCATTTAACTATTAAAACAAGATTTATTGGAATTAAACAAAGGACACAATTACATATTGACTAATTTTCCTAATTCGCGTAGGGTTCGATAGAGAGCTTACAGGTTCAGTTTTTATCGATTTAGCACTTTGATATCCAAGAAGTGTATATCGGGATCCGGAAATGGCACACTTTTATAAAGTCACGACTGAGCGCGGTGACGCTGGAATGTAAGGTCAGAGCAGTGACGATTGGCGATGGCGTTGGTCTGGGAGAGGATAAGAGACTCCCTGGAGGAAAGGAAAGAAGTGGCTTTTATAGCTTTAGGCTGAAAAAATTGGTCACGTGATCGATGGTTGATGGCGATTTGAGTCAGGTGTTCCCGGGACCAAAAATTTATGACGAATTCGGACGTTAACTATAAACTTAAGTTGCAAGATGATCTGTATACTGCTTAAAAACAATAGATAATTGACAGTTATACGGCCCGGGACGCATATTTTCTCGGCTAAGAATTTTTGCATCGAGGATGTGTAAATTAAAGAAAATTATTACAATTTTGAGTCTGATAAAATTCCAGATCTCACAGAGTATTGAATATAATCTACTTTTAAATCTCAGTGCGAGTCGCCTAAACTGTTCTTCTTTGTGTAACGTAGCATTCCCATACAATTTCTATTTCTTATATAAAAATTATACGGAAATGCTATATTATGCTGTGTTAATGGAATATTTAATATTATTTACTTTTAGCTTTATTTTTCGTCAAAAAATACAATTATAACATAGTATTACAGTTAGAAACTATGTTTTCGTGTTTATTCATGCAAAATATTCCCTTTGTGTTAGGACTAAACAATTAATTGTGTGGAAAAAAAAACGTCTACGCCATATAACGGCGTAGACTTTCTCTTAGGATGAAACTTCTGATTAACCTATATATATAAAAACGAAGGTATGACTGTCTGCTGTCTGTTTGTCCTTCATGCATTACCACACCATTTATCCGATTGCCATGAAACTTTGGGAAGTTGTTTAATACACTCCCGCGAAGGTTTGTGGCATATGTGAAGACCACCATTTCCCCCCTTCCAAAAATATCTTTATATATGGATTAAGGCTTTTATGTTCAACAGATGGCGCTAACTTCCGACGACCTAAGTTTGCTTTTCTGTGAAGCATTATGCTTTTCTGTGAGAATGGATTAAAGCAGATCATTTTCTATCTATCTATATAAATAAAATATAATGTTCGTTTGTTCCTACCGATTCTTTTGAAATTTTGACACAACGTTGCATTCGAATACGCACGTGTTTTTATATGATATACATGTCGAAATTCCCCCCACTGAAGGGAGATGGACAGGATTAAGGCTTACTGTGAAGAACTCGGCTTCTATTTATACTATTTTAAGTGCGGTTTTTTTGCGTTTTTAATTGCGTTTTAATAGGGTACGTCAAGAGAATGTACTGTACACTAAGAAGAGATTTTTTGAAATTCACTCCACGGGGGAAATGTTATACATTTATAATAGATACATTTTGAGCCACAACAAGGCGTGGCCGGGTCAGCTAGTATTTAATAAAATACATATCAGAAAAATTTCAAGGGTTGCTAAGATAATTTTCATATAATTTATCAGCATGAATATTCATAATTGAGTTACAACTGTTAAACCTTCTAAGTGTTTTTTTTTTTTCAAAATTTCATTTACTTTTCTATTACTTATTTTTAGTGAAATTTAATGTCATAGTAATCACGCAAGCAATCCAGAAGTTTTGCAAACTTTGAGCATACTAAGATTTTTCTCATCTGCAATATACGCAATGAAATGTTTTTCTACTGACTCCATTATTTATGATATTAGACATGTTACCAATTGTATTTGTTTATTTACCAATATTATTACCAATAGTTTTCAATAGTATTTGTCGATTTTCTTATTTTTTCTAATTCACACAGGTTTATATCTGACAAATTAAAAAGAAATTTTTAGTTTAATAAACTTTTTATTAAATGAGTCATATCCTACAATAAAAAAAATCTTGAACCTATTTCTTAAGATAAAACGTTTATTAGATGTATTAAGACTTTTCTCATATCATTTCCTATTCAAAGTACTTTGATCTAATATTATATTAATCACCTGAATTTTAATTGTCTTGTAGTTCATCTAATTCTAGATGTTAATTCAAAAAAAATGTTTTTAAATAATAACTGTTATAGTGTATACGTTTTCTCACATCTGGTCCTTTTGAAAATTGTCACCGCACGCCGCTGCCAACAATGCAACGTTGTAAATGCGAGTCGTTGCTACCGGAAAAAAGTGTTCGCAATGGCTACGAGTTAGATTTTAAGCTGAACAAGACTTATACGTTATATAAATGTCGTGAATTAAATAACGAGAATAAATTATATAACTTACCTTAGATAAAATCACTTGGATGTGGCAGTAGTAGTGCTAAAATAATATACTTTCAATTTAAAGTATGAAAAGCGAATGGCGTAAAACACTAATTCGTTAACTGGCGCCGTTGTGCAGTAAACAACCTCACACCAAGTGCCAGCCTTACTCGTGGTTGAGTCGGGATGAATAACACCAGGAATTTTTCTGGCTGCATTAAGCACCTTCTCTTATCACCCAGTCTTTTTGGGCGTGATCGAACACACAATGAACGTAGATAGAAAAGCCCACTTACTACTTTCAAGATAAAGAGTCAAAAAATGAGACACAAGTACTATAGCGGATCCAGAAATCATTAAAGAAGTGCAGAAAAGAAAGAAGTGCAGAAAGGAAACAATATGCCTAAATTCGCACGTGCATTCGATATCGGTTTAAATTGGTGAAGTTCAGATTGTTTCTTAAATATGTGTAGCACGCCAACCAGTGGACAAGTGGCTAAAACCATTTGACACTGATCACGAGTTTGTGCTTGACCAACTGGCTGCCTGCTTAAACTTTTCCACATTTTATTTACGTGTGTAAAACTTAAATACAAGCCAGTTTTACGCATAAAGTTTTCTCTCTTGTCAAATTCTTTAAAATTTCACACTTTCATAGCTATTTTGAACCTTTTCTTCCTAAGTCGTCCAAAGTGTTGCAATTTCCTATTCAAAAATCCAATATGTGTACAATAAAATTAACTTTTCGACATAATTTAACGATATATAGATTTTAAGGAAAAAGATAATTTGATCGTTTCATATAGCAAAAATTTTAAATTATTTTCATGAAAGATCCAATACAGAATACAAAGAATAAAAAGTACTCTTTATCACGCGAAAAATGACAGCGCAATAAGACAAACTGTGTAAGATTGCCGATTGTGTTTGCATTTACAATTTGTGTGTTGTGTTTAGCATGTATTTCAACACCTTTTTCTAAATTCATACAAGGTTTAGTAAAAACGGTATAAGAATGGTTTATAAGTCGTGTGTTAACGTTTCTTCACGTTCAAGACATCACGTTTCTTCACCTTGCTTGGACATAAGACAATTTATACGAATATTTATTATAAAGTCAATTAATCTGTTGTTACTACGAATTCAATGGCAGTTAATCACTGTAGTTGGGTGCATCATTAAGTATTGTATTTTCATATCAATTATTATGTTTAACGTTCGGTAAAAATGTCTTTTTCACTAATGAAAATAGTAAATTTTCAACAAAATATCTGTTAAAAATTGCCGGGCGTCTTTGTTTTACTTATTTGGTAATGACATCAACATCTCTCAGGAATAAAATGAAAACTTCAACATTTATGTAATGAAATTATGTGTTGTATAATTTTGCTTTTACTAATCGATACTTTACGTAATAGGAAAGAATTGTTCCCTCGTTTTAAATTTGTCAAATCAAACTTTAAAAAGTGTATTTCACTTTCGACGTCATTTGCATAATTAGAAAATTTTTCAATTTTCAGTGGCCAATCTCAGTTTTGGAAGGCCAGAAAATATAAAATGAAGTTCGTTAGCCATCTAACAAAATCGTGTTAAAAATGTAAAATACATATTAATTACAGAATTTTAGGTATGAAAGTTAAAAAATAATATTTTGACGAGAAATTTTTCTGTAACATTAAAGCATCGATTTATTGACATGCATAATGACACTTTTCCAAATCCCTTCATGAAGCTTAGAATCTGAAAGTACTGTTAAACTTCGCTTAACGAGCGATATTTCTCATAACGAGTGGTGCGGAGAGACGAAGTTCTGAATTGTGCGCATGCGGCCTGCTCCACCATTCTGTGTTTAGCAGTTTTTCCCGCTAGCATCTTAGTGTCGCTTGTGATCACACATCTTTCCAAACTTGTGTTCACACTTATTACTTATAAACATCAACAACAATAGCCCGTTATATGATAAACACGCCAAACGATATGCCAAATTCTTGGGTCATGAAATTTAATGACCAAGTCCAAATTCAATTTTAGAAATGTCTGAATTAAAAAGTAACTATTTATAATTATTAAATTTAATACCAGATGGAAACATAACTGCTTACCTCTACTCAAATTAATTAATTTTTAATATTTAATTTTAGCCTTTACATAACCCGAGAATTTGGCATATCGTTTGGATTGTTTATCAAACATATTAGCTGTCATTTTTTTCCTGCAAATAGAATTCTCATTCCAAGATGGTTCATTCCGCGCTAGAAGAAAAGATGATGATGATGAATCACGCTTCTTAACAGTGTTTACTGAACAATTTTTTTTGAATAAACGTTATACATTAAACATTTGAGCATGTTTTCGGCGAGGAACGTATTATCGTATTTTACATTAAATTCTATTGGAAAAATTGTTTTCCGCTTAACGTGTGTTTCGCATTACGAGTAAGACTGAAACGAATTATGCTCGTTAAGCGAGGTTTCACTATATAACCTATACAGCGTTATCTACATTAATTTACATTATTATTTTATTTGTTTTTTTGTTTTGACAAAATTATTATTATATGATATCATAACAAATGAGTAGTCAGTTCTCTTTTATTGTTTATTATTTCTTTATTGGTGTAATTATTTTACAGTCCTTCTACCATATCCTATCAGACTGTGCTTATGATTTGGAAATACGATATCACGAGAAAAACTCAATTTGTAAAAACACGCACATGTCTGTCCTGTGGCTACATATGCGCATGTTTTAACTGGTTGCTAAAGTTATTAGTCTACAGGTCTTGTGGGCGTTTTAAACGTATTGTGGTTTATACGTATTTGACGTTTTTCTCGGTGATAACTTTTGTGAGGAGAACCAGGGGTACATGAATTTGCTACACCAGTTAATTGGCTACAAGTCGGTTAGACTTGCCCACTATTAATTACATTGGCTGTACTAATGGATGGCTTACTATTAATTACATTTAGATCGTTAAATCACAATTCTGTCACCTTCCTGACACCAGGTAAAATTAGATATTTATTACATAAAGAGAAAATAATCGAAAAATATAATCAATTAATAACGATTAGAAGATTTTCTATTTATGTTTTGGTTCTTTCCATACAATTAACATATTCGACTTTCATGCATTTTGCACTCATTTCTTCAATTACAGTAAAACGTGATTGGAGAAATTTAAAAACTTAACACAAATAAATTATTCTTTATTTCGCTATAAATTGTTTTTATTTACAACTGAGCACTTCACAAGTGTGTTAGTATTACAGCAGACATTTTCTGTAAAATTAATATTTTTACCTTCTACAAATGATATTAGAAAACACTCCAATTAACAAATATAAATTACGACATTACATTGTCTGCTTCACAGAGTTTAACGTTCACAATACAATATGAGTATACATTAAGCTAGATGAGATACGCATTAATATTATTTTGAGAAGGTTTTTTTTTAATAGTTATGCGTTTTTAATTTTAATTCAATGGATTAAATAGATCTACCGAATCACAAAACATACACATCAGCGATTGTAAACGAATTCTATTATTTTTGTAATAATCTTTAACTATACCTGTGTTAATTTACTTTTGGAACACCCTCATACAAATACGTGGTTTCAACGTACCATCAGATTATCGAATATAGCAATATTTTAATTGTAAATTGTAAAATGAAAATTATTTTCTAACTAAAATAACCGAAACTTACTGTGTGAATTTAGACTAAAAAGTTTACAATTAACAGTGAGATATAGAAAAACTTTATAAGAATAAATGTAGAAAATAATTAACTACATTTTAAACATTTCAAAAAGATAATCAAATGTATTATTTCCCTGGACGTTCATCCTACAGATCTTCTTTTCCTCACTTCCTAATTTCATTAAGGTTGAAAGAAACGAATACAAGCCACTTATTACCTGAAATATTTAATTTAATTTTTATTTTATTTACACGTATAAATATTAAAATAACTATATAATATATTAACCAAATCTTAATAAAAAATACATTAAAAATTTTGCATGATACATTATATGTCGTCTCACTGAAATTCTTCTGATGTATGGGAGCACAGAATTATATCAAATACGTTTTCAAGAATAGATTCTGAGCACCGTGTGGGTGGTAAACCTTGAATTGTAGGCTTTTCATTTAATAGTGTAACAGGTTTCAAGGATCCATGCAAGAATACTCTACTTAACTCTACTCCCATTATAAATCAGAATGTGCAAACCTTTAACACAGTCCTCCACGGGCCGAATTAGAGGTGTACGCAGGACTTCACATCATTCTCTTAAATTTCATTTTATTTCATAAAATTTCATTTCAATCCTGCGTCCCATTTCTTGAGATTTTAAGCGTATTGTTTCTGTTCTGCACTCTCCTCTAAACATTTCTTAGACATCGAGGCACGTCGCAAAGTGAATTGCCTTTTGCGAAATGCCTCAATACCATGCGATTAGTTTTCTTACAATGAGCATGAATCAGGTTATGATAAAAAGTTTACTATCAAGATATTGGTTTAAAAATTATACTTAAAACTAAATTATTTCTTACCTTTATAGGGAAATTTTTCTTTGCATAAAAGCATCCCCCAAATGAAATTCCAATCGGACTCTTCCCAAATCTTTTCATGAAATTTAACATCTGAAAAATTCATCACAAATTTATTTCACTGCTAAAAATTGCGCTTATACTACGAGAAATATCGATCAATTTACTTTTAATTTATACTCTACTGAAAAATTGGCCGAAGAAAATCGATTGAAGTCGATGAAATTTCCGTACAGCTGAAATGAAATTCATTATTATAAATAAGTTTTTACAGAAAAATACTTTAAGTAAAAAAGATGACTTTTATCATTACTTACAGATGACGTAAATCGAGCGGTAGCATTTGCCGTTCCAACAGTTTGAATAAATAATATCGTTATAAGTATAATCATTATAACTAAAACCAAGCTTCGTATTTCAAAGAAAATGCAATAAAATATTAATAAGCCAATCAAATGTAACATAAACCCATAAGAGACTACAAGCACATCTTCATATTTATCGTTTAAATGTTGGACGTAGGACCAAATATCTGAGTGTTTCGTTATCACAACTTCAGTTTCTTCCCTTAAAGTTCTCGAATTGTTTTCAATATTGGTAAAATATTCTGCTAACTTCCTCATTCTTTTGTTTAATATTAAGCCCAATATGTATATAAGAAATAACATTGAATCTAAATAAGAATTCATAAATGCAAATAAGAAAGTGATGTACACGTGGCAGAAGATTTTCTGTGCATCAGAATTCTCATCAAACAATGGGAATAGATACATATCTAGTACTAGTGCACAGACTAGGACTGAGGAGAAGGAAGTAATTAGTTGAGATCGACCGTAAGACAGGATTTCTTTACTTAATTCTTCTTCACCGGGATAAGAGCTTTCGTCACTTGGAAAATCCAATTTGTTTCGTTTACTCCAGCAGAATAGAAACGTGACGAAAATAGTCATCACTAGTGTAGTGCAAAGGGTAATTTTCTTATCTATTGGAATCATCAGAACCCACTTGCCGCACGTACAATCGTCTATTATTAGCATTAATGCTATATTTATGACAGCTGCAATGCAGAATATTTCCAGGAAATTAATGTAAAAAGAATAAGGCAAGCATCTATTATTGAGTGATTTATCTCTTTCCATCAAATTTGCTCCAAATATTCGTAACACCGAAATAACTGGAAATAGAAGTCTTCTTGATGAAGATTGCATCATCCACGTACTGTCTTCTAAGTTGTTTTCACCCATTTTTATATATAATAAACTATAAGATGAAAGTAATACCTTTCAATAACAAATATATGTTATTTTTTAATACTAATGAAACAGAGTTACAAATGTATTCAACAGAATATAAAAAAATAACGTAAAATTAGTGGGAAAGTGACGAATTCGTCGGTCTTGCTCGAGTCTTACACTAATCTAATTGTCTGGTAAGTGAATAAATACGTGCCCTTGGATGATAAAGTAATCGTTTACGTGACAAAACTCCATTAATATGGAGACATTAAGTGCTTGGTGGCTTTTAACTCGAGTAAATTTCTTCTGCAGTGATATTATAATTAGGTATTTTATAGAGTAAAGTGGATCCATGTTAAATATTTACACAAATAATTATTTTGGTATTGTTCGTGTTTGAAGAGCAATTCGTGTAAAAGATTTAGTAAATTTACCAATCAATTATCGTTAATGTTATTGACTCAATTATTATAACACACTTTCCTTATTACAGATACATATCCATTTTAGTTCAGAAGGAAATTGCAAATATTAGTGCTATATAAATTATCTTCTTAGATTTAATCAATGCAGTTTAACTGAATTCTCTTAGAAAAAATGAAAGTTGTGAAAAAATTCAAAAATTCGATGTTTTCCGTATTGGAGAGATGTGCTGTCAAACGAAGAAGACCCGGAAACTCCACATTTATAGAACCTACATATCCCTCAGAAAGTTTTGCTGGAAGTTTTTCTTAGACATCTCGCCCAATTTTCGCGATTCCGTAAGTTAGGAACAAAACTAAACGCAAAACTCATTAATAGAACAAACGAGAGAACAGGCTGGTGAAAGAGGCCAGACCGTCCACGGATGATTTAAGATATGTTGCCAGAGGACAGGTGTGCGAACATCGTCCAAAATCCGCTTCGTTCTATTATCTGATTCAAGCGTTCTGGCATATTTGCCACTAGCGGTTGGCAAAGTATGCCCTCGCACAACTTTTCGCAAAGTTCGTCGGGAGTCGTCGCCTGAATTGGTTCGCAGCATACCGTTGCCCAAAGCTGTTCAATTCGGTTAACGTCTGTACCTTTCACCGGTCTCTGCATATCTATTAAAGTGTGTTGTGTTTGCATTCAGCTCGTCGTATATCTTGCCGTATGGACTGGCGAACGGTCTTAGGCCAAACACATCGCCGTATCTCCATACGGCACCTTCAAGGAAAGAAGCAAACACGAAACACGAAATATAAAAACTCACCTATTGAGAAGCGAATACTTCTTTGAGTGTGCGCCAAACGTATTCTATGCATGTGTTGATGGAGCTCGGCGCACCCATAAAATATCGCTATTTTAGCTATAAAATATCTCTTCGTCAGTAAAACAGACCATCTTCCACTCGGCGCATTTCCAGTTACTGTATTGTGAGACGAACTTCAAGTGGTCGAACGTGTTTCGGATGGCTAACTGCTGTTTTTAACAGCCCGACGGCCCCGAAGATTGAATTTTCGTAGCATAGTAATAAGATTATTATATCCTCTATCCAGTTTCGTGCATTACTTAATTTTATGAGCAAGAACATAGTTAATAAAGTTTTATGTTCAGTTCATTAAATCTATACAAACGAGTATTGATGGAAATCTGCGTATTATACTATAATGTTACATACCTTCGTTTTACAGCATCTACAGATACTGGTAGATTCAGCTGACATTTGTGAACTCGTGGATTTATAAATTGGTGTTTTGAGCTATTTCTTTTCAGCCGCTCGTCTTCCACTCCGTGGACAGACCTGTCGATGTTTATCGAAATTTTTTGCAAATGATTGTTACTGTTTAGTGTCTATTTGAAATACAAAGCTATTTCTTTTATCGTCTTTTTTTGTCTCTGTACTATATAATGTAACTTTCTGATCTCTTCAGCGGTAGCCATTTTGTTTGATTCAATGCCGCATTTCAATAAATGCTTTATAGACTTTCACTTTTCTGGACAATTCAATTTTATTTCACTATAACATAAGTAAAGAAATAATATGCAAGATAAGTTTTCATTAATTATTTTTTATACTTTTTTATAAATACCACTGCTTTTGATTTTTAATTTTCTCATAAATATATAATGTTGCAATTTGCAAACATTATTGTTGCGAGAACTGCACATAATGAGTACGATTGAACACAATGGCTATTCATTGAATTACAAATATATATACATATATATAAAAAAAAAAAAAAAATTGTTAAATTCTCTGCTCTTTTGTCATCTCTGGAATAAAAAAGTCAAATTAAATTCATTTAAATGGACCAACTGCGTTTATTTGTGACTACGAGACTTGTCTTGTAATTCAAGTGTAATAAAACACTTGTTTTCGTACCTTTTTGTTTTTATTCCTAAATGGTGGTAAAAAGTCGAAATTCCTTGTTTGAATTTTCACTTTCCAATTAAAACTCATTTAAAAACTTATTTCGTTTTCTGACTTCGCCTTTGAAAACAAAAGAAAATATTACATTGGATACACTTTATAATACAACTTTAAGAAGGTTTGTACTTTACATATTTATTTGAAAAAATTATCAGAATTTTTTGTTATACAGTATATACAAAATTACTATATATATGTATATATGTGTATATATAAACATATAACATACACAATATAAAATGTTTTATATTATATTATGTATTCATTTGATAGCTTGTTGGTGATAACAGTTAATTGTGTTAGCTAGTTTCTGGTTGGCGGATGTAAATTTTTTGTACCAGAAATTGTGAATGTTTTGTACCAGAAATTGTGAATGTTTTCTACACCAGATGCTCTCTAATTGTGTGCTTTCTGCATTGTGCTTTGGATTTCTTGTGTATTTATTTCAATGCATACTAAGTGTATTCTGCAAGTCTTTGCTTTTTTTTTCTGATTCAGTCTTCAGCATTGTGCATGACAGCAATAAACCAAAGAGAATAGCAACGATATGTGAGTATTTCTTTAGTTGGCATTGTCATTGTGTTGGAAAGCGGTAATAGATTTAGTATTAATATTCCTGTAGAAGAGTTTTTCATTGTAAATAATTTATTTTGTTGTTTCTGTCGAGAGCAAACTTTGTATCGTTTGAGTCATTAATTTAGGTGTTGTTTTGTAATTAGCGTATTGTGTCAGCCTGCTTAGCTGCTGTTTAATTATGTTTATTTGTATTTCTATTCTTCTTTGCCAGGCAATCTTGTGTAGAACTTTGTTTTATGTGCTTCTGTCTGTGATGTTTTAGTCCATGGTAGGTCACTACTATGACAGCACCAGCATAGATTAATATATGAATCTCTGAGAGTGTAGATATAGAATAAGTGCAATATGTAATATCTGAATGTTCAGATAAAACTCCTAGGAAAATACTGCATCAAGTGTTGATTTTTAGAATGCGTGGCCGTTGTGCAAGGTCAGTGCCTGTAAATTTAGTGAGTGCTTCTTGGTAAAGAAGAGAGAGAGTATGATTAATCTTGAATATATTCCAGGTAGTGAAGTAGGGTTGATATTATCAGCATCAGTAAAAACAATGGTATAAAAAACGGCATTGTAAATACATGTATCTTGAAGATCCTGATGAATAATGTGATTGTTGTTGATGTGAAGAGTATTTCTTTTTTGTTTTAATTGTTCTGCAATTGGTTGTTTAATATGTTTTAGTATTGTCTGTTGTATAAGGTTGTCAAGGTTGTTGGGGTATAAGTGTTTTTTTTGATACAGGACTGTGAGATAATGTTTATAACAAGTGATATAACTCTTGTCTATATGCTGTCATGGCTTTTTCGAGTTTTGTGATAGTGAAATGAGTAGGGATGACAAAAAAAAATTCATTTGTGATGTGTATTTCGTTCGTTCGCGTGGTTTACCTGCATTATCGCTGAATTGCCTCAGAAACGTTAAAACTAGGCATGTTTCCCATAACTGGTGTGGGCATTGCAATATCCTTTTTTTTTTTTTTTTTTAACTCTTTTCGCCCTGTGGGCACTAAGAGGGCCTTTTTTAGTAGGCCCATTATGGGTTCGGCCAGGCCCACAATGGGGCGACCGGGTGGTGAGGGACGGGGCCCGACATATCCGAACGGACCACCCCCCGAAAGATTCCTGGGGATTATTCGACCTGTTCGGATTCGATCCCGGGTCCCCCAGAGCGGTAGGCTGCACCTTTACCGCTCGGCCATCCGGCCGTCTACATTGCAATATCCATAATTGTACTAGTTCTCTTTCACCACTGGTGGCAAATTTTTCGAACTTGCCCCTCTCCTCAATCACGAGCGCGGACCTTGTTAGCTTGAGAGACGTCCGAGCCGGTATTTACTTGAATCATGTTATCACCATGGTTCAATCATTTGGCTTGATTTCTTCTCAAATACTTCGCCGCCATGAGTGACCCAACCAGGAGAAGATACTCTAGCATGTGATTCATCAGAATTACTGAGCTCTCTTACCGCAGCAATGTGACGACTAGCGAGAAATATTATTATTATTAATTAATGAAAAAAAGTCTTATACTTATCCGTGTTTCATGTGCTTAATAAATTACATCAGTCAATTAGCACTTAGCGTATTG
The DNA here is from genome assembly GCF_030686945.1 of Centruroides vittatus. Lineage (NCBI taxonomy): Eukaryota > Metazoa > Arthropoda > Arachnida > Scorpiones > Buthidae > Centruroides > Centruroides vittatus. The sequence goes on along the minus strand of NW_027121764.1, from coordinate 52,792 downwards.
CACAGATATACATATGTCAATTTCCGAAAATTCGAAAGTTAATAATTCGAATTTGCAATTACTTCGTTCCTTGTTATTTAATCATTTCGTATAGAAGGTTTGCTGTATAAAATATTTTGACAAAATAAATGAAATTTTTGTGTCAATGTGAGAAATGTTTGATAATAATTTTGTATTTTCAATATTCATAAATATAATAAATTACGACATTAAAATCACGTAAAAGTCCAAAAATCACAAAGATTTTGATACTTTTTAGATAAAGTACACTGTTCACTCAGCAAAATATAACACCATGAAGAGAGCTTTCATTACGCTTGTAATTTGCATTGCCATACTCGTCTTTCATCTGTCGTTACGTTTTGCGGTACAGTCAACAGCCAGTGCTACATTTAGGACCCTTCCGCATATTTAATGCTTGCTGTCGGATATTTTTCCCCGTTGCAATAAAATAATGTTTTGAGTATGAAATTGTTCGAAGTTTTGATGACAGAAAGTAGTCTAATTATCTTTGTAAATGTCCAAATAAATGTATTACTTCATTTTAAGTAGATAAGTCGATAAATTTATAAAATTATCAGCTTATCTACTTAAGATGAGCTTGAGATGATCTACTTAACTCTTTAAGAGTTCTATCGAGAATTAAAATTCTTGATAAATTTTTGTTCCAGAAAACATCGCATTAGAATCTAATACTGACAACAGTTCTATATGTTGAAAAATCCACAGGGAAAGTGCAACGCATTGTCCAACAATTCAATTCAATGGCAAGTAGAAAATATTTTAATACAATAATTCTAATTTAGCTGTTTTGTATTAAATATTATTATATCAACTGGAAGGGAAGATCAGACCGAAGGTCCGGGTAGCGTAACTGCACGGATAGCAGAAGTTGCGGGTTCGAATCCCGCTTCGGGCCGATTCTTTTCTTCCAGTTAGGCCTAAATTTATTTAAATTATTTAATTAAAATTCTAATTATTAAATTTAGCAAGAGATGGCGCCTAACGCCTAACTCTAGTAGCAAATTAACTTTAATTATTAATATTACTATAGCCATTTGCTAGCCCGATAATTCGGCAGTTGTTGATCTTTGTTCTAACATTGTTCGATTTTTACGGCGTGTTCCGGTTATATCGTTCGATTTTCATCGAACGTTCTAAAGAAGAAAGGTCGAGAAAAACCTAACTAATCTGTTTAAATTTGAAAATCGAATGTGTTCTAACATATTACTCATTTTTTTTTTCTTTTTCTCCAGTTCCCTTAAATCTTGCACGTCGCTTTCTCTTGTTTTCCATTTTTACTTCACACTATCATCGTTACTTAACACTTTGGTACTTAAATTTGGTACCCTATCTGTGTACTAAATTTTAACTTTTAACTCCTAACCGTTTTAGCGAAAATTAAGATTATTACGTTATAGTCAACCTTACCCGTTTTTACAGAATGCAAGAATTGGGTCCTTTTTGTTCCCAGATTAATTCCAGAATTTTTAGATGGGTCTAAAAATATGTTCGATTTCCCGCAAAAACGAAAAAACTGCAACTGCGTCTTGCACGTCGCTTCCTCTTAACAATTCCATTGTTACGTAACACTTCCATCGTTGATTGAAGTGTTAAGACTTAATCCTGTCCCTCTACCCCGTGGGGAGGAATTTCGAAAAACCCGTCCTTAGTGTGCGTTCTCGTGACGTACCCTAACTGTGTACCAAATTTCAACTTTCAACTCTTAACTGTTTGGGCTGTGCACTGATTATTACTATTATTATTATTATCAGTTCGTCTCGTATATATATATATATATATAAATTAAAAAGTTTGGTTAGTTAATCTTATTTCTTATGATTATAACTGTGTGAAAATTCGAACCCGCCGAAACCAAAACGCTAATAATAAAATATTTTATTGTTTAGTTCCCATGGAGATAACATGAATCATGAGGAACAACATTCGAATAATGCTGGTTGGTGAAACCGAGAAATGTGACCGAGACGATAAAAGGCCGACGAGAGAGGAAAATAGAGTCGGTTACGTAGCGTCGTTTAGACACTGTGTGCGCGTCCCAAGTTCCAAGGGAACCCAACGTCTAACGAAGGAATACCTTGCCGAGGATACTTTAGCTGATAACAAGGTCGACTCGGATTAAGAGGTATGACTTCCCCAAAGTCGTGTAAACTCTCCCTCCGCGTATCCGAACTTAGGATACAGTAGCTCACCCTAATTGTATCTGTAGCTTTACTCTTAATAAATCGTCGTTGTTGTTATTATACGTTGTTAATGTCCTTTATTCGAGTATCGCCGCCGTTCTATCGTCGGACCCATCAACTTCCTCCACTCGCGTGACGCGTAACAAAACCGAGCCGCCATCTTGAATTGGGCAGGTCTCACGGACCTGTTAGCCGAGAAAAAGGAGGTGAGACTCTGTCTACCTCACGGCGCACCCACAATATTTCCTATAATAACAGTTAATATAAAGAATCATTGAGAATGGTTATAATACTGCAAATGCTAGTTAAGAAAATCTTATGATAATATTTGTAGAGATTACACAGTTCTTTAAATATTAAGGATTGCATTTCCGTAAAATTAAAACGGTATAAACTAAAATAATTTATTTTAAAATTCTGGTAAAAATTGATGCTTCATATTCCATTTCAGAATAATCGTCAAGTAGAGAATATCTCACAAATTTTTATTTTAGTATTTTATTCCTTCAATACAAAGACCCGTTTTTTTAGATATTTTCATACAAAGACTTAAAAATTAGTTTTTGAACAATTGAATGACGGATTTGGAAAAGTATATATAATTGTATTAAAAATACAGCTGAACATGTACAGGTTGGTTATAATTAACGTTCTCCTACTCAGACTTGACTAGAACCCGTTCTTCTGGACGTATTTTGATAAAACTTGGTTTATGTGTTATATGGACCATGTGGAAAAAGAAAATGCAAAAAATATTTAGTTCGAATTTTTTCCACTAGGTGAAAAAATGGCGCATGAAGAACAAAAAACACAAAATAAAAATACGCAAAAGGTTTTTACTCACAACATTTGTCAATGCACAATTCATTTGCATCAATTACATGTTCGAAACACCTTACAATGCAATCTATTTGCATCAGTCACGTGCTCAAAACGCCTTACAGTTCTGTGTTTGTTGTTTTTCAAACGCCATTTTTTCACCTAGTGGTAAAAATTCGAACTAAATATTTTTTTGGTTAATGTTACCTTACGTATCCAAGATGTGGACCTTCTGGTAATTTCGAATTAGGTTACTTAGTGACGTCAAGATGGAGGGAGCTGCGAACCATCGCGTTGTGATATGCAAATTAATAGTAACGACGCATTTCGTGTAGAGTTATCGGCGGAAAGTAGTAACAAGTGTGATAATTGTGTTGATTTGAGTGATTTTTGTCTTTAGACGTAATTTTTTTTTCTTTTCTTTTCGAAGTTTTTCGTTTAATATTAATTGGTTAGTTATGAGTTTTTTCGATATTACTTCCCAAGAGTTTTGGGCAGCGTGCACCACCCATAATTTCTATCGAGTGCTCGAATCGGAATTTTCCGAATTAGGTATGGACCCCAGAATCGATAAAGGTTTTAAATTTGCGGTAAGTCTAGGATTACAGCATATTGAGGAAGTGTGTAAGAATTGTTCGAATTCGTGCCAAATTTTTTATCGACATGACCGAGATTCGGGTGTGATGAAATGCAAAAAATGTCGAAGAAATAGTTCTGCATTCGAAGGAACCTTTAAAGGTAAATGTGGAAAAATATCATGGAGTAGAATCTTTCCTTTTATATGCCATTACATTGCTTTGAAATGCTCTTCGATCTCCTCGGATATTGCTGTAAGCATTTCGAATAAGGCTGCTGTCGACTGGTCCAAGCATATACGTTTCATTATGCTAGTTGCTCTGCACAATATGACGTCGTTTAAAATCAGAGGTCCGAAGAAAACCGTCGAAGTCGACGAGACTGTCATATGTAAACGAAAATATGAAAAAGGCCGCAAACTAAAAAGTACGAAATGGGTTCGGATACGCGGAGAGGAAAGGACGATTGTTTCACCTCCCCACCATTTTATCAAAACATCTGTTGAAAATCATAAAAATTATTTCCCACGAACCTGTTTCCTCGTTCAGGATTCCATGTAGCTAGTTGTGTGTCACCCGGAACTTTTAGAAGTAATTTCCGTATTGGACATCCGACCCTTAACAACGAGTTCCTGACTTCATGAAAAAATTTCAAGAGGGCAAGATTCTAGGTCCGAATGACGCGGGGGGAGGGGGGTCAAATTGTCGAACCCCCTGGGAAGCAAAAAAGTCAAAGGAACCATACCTGTATATGTGCGCGTTCGCGAGATATAGCCCTCGAAATTTGCGCCTACGTCACGCGGGTGCGCGGGCAAAAAAGCCGGGTCACGTGACCCGGCTTTTTTGCCTGCGCATGGCGGGACCGTACTGCGCATGACGGGCCGTCCACGCGGCCCCCACCTTTGCCAGAGATCCAGCGCGCCTGACCACGCGGCCCCACCTCTGCCGCGAAGTTGAAGAAGGTTCCTCGCGTAGCCAATGGCGAGCCGGCCGCGGGTCACGTGACCGCGGCACGGCCTACCGAAGTTTTATAAGCCCGTAGGCCGCCTTCGGGCATTTTCGGCCGGTCTTTGTCACCTCAATAGTCGCGAGTGCAATTTAGTAAATGTTCAATAGTTGTGATATTCGAGGCAATGGAAGAAGATGTAATGGTACGTGTTGAGAACTTTCAAAATCCGAAACCACGTAATTTACTTTACTTCTTCCCAATACTAAAGTCTTTTGATAACGTACAAACTCGAGTGTGGATTAAGTGAACGAATCGGACAATCGTCGCGAAACGATTCCGAAGGAGACGAAAAGGGGGCTCCCACAAGTTGTGTATCATTTCGATATTTCCCTAAAGTTTTCTGAATAATATCACAATAATTTGGAGCAAGTTCTGCACCTGTGAGGTAACAACTGCATCATTCAGTGACAGAGCAGACTGTTTTAGATGATGCATGAATACTCGGTTAATGTTACCTATGGTAGCAAACATGGAGGCTCATCTATGAAACAGTGGGGATGCACGTTCTAACCTATTCTAATAAATTACCCTTATTTAATAATTTGGTTGGCAATAATTGTGGTAATTTATTAGAATAGGCTAGGTTAGAACGTGCGTCCCCACGGTTTCAGAGATGAGCCGCCATATTCGCTACCATAGGTAATATTAACCGGAAACTCGTTCCGCGATATCATAAAAGCCATGGTCGAGTAATGTGAATCGCTTTCCTGTTTACATAAACTTTTCAGTACCACCGATTTCAGCGTAATGTAGCCTTCTACCGTTTAAGTCACGATAATCCTTACATAATTGTCCAACGGTTATGTTCGAGGGACAGGAAATCGACAGCGAAGGCACGATTTGTTTCGTTTCTAGTAAAAGATTGTTGATTCCGCTCATTTTCGATCTTGTATTTCGTAAACCATTAATTATCGTGTCACCATCCCGTAATCTCTACATAAAAACTTTTCCTCGTGTGAAGACTGCAAAGAGTTGCAAAACCATTGCAAAGACTGCAATAATTTTCAAACATCAAATGTCCAGAATGAGATGATAACACTTGTTGGAGCTGCTTTTAATCTCATACTTGGTATTGGCTCGTGACATCTGTCTAAGCGATTTACTTTCACTTTCTTCACATATGTTATCAAAAGACTTAGTTACTTTTAAAAGAAATATATATATTTCTAAAAGACTTTGTTACTTCTTTGAAAAAGTAAAGTAAATGATATTGTTTCGGAATTTTTAAATTGTCAATTTGTAATCACATAGCAATGTAATGTGAAATTCGCTTTCATCGTCTTGATTATCACAATGAATGAAGTCAGAACATAGTTACTGTACTTCCAAATATTGCGTTATTTTAAAGATCATCCAGAACATGTGAAACTGATTTCAGTTTGGTGACACATTCTGTCTTCATCTGATCTGTTGAAAGCATTGCTCTCTGCAGCTTTGAGTGTTAACACAAGGAAAAGTTTATATGTAGTGATTGCCTTTTCATTCGTACTTCGATTACAGCTTTCCTGTGCATCAAGGTTTCCGGTTTTGACCATTCACAACCCGGAAGTTGAAGTGTAATCGATGGTTTAGGGAATGTAAGGTCGAAAGTGAGAGAAATGAACGATCTGTTCTTAGAAACGAAACAAATCGTGCCTTCGCTGTCGATCTCATGTCCCTCGAACATAACTGTTGGACAATTACGTGAGGATTATCGTGATTTAAACGGTAGAAGGCTTCCTTATGCTGAGATAGATTATAAGACCACTGAGAATTTTGTTAAAAGCTTGAACGATGTAGTTCGTATGGAATGGATGCCTAACCTCAACGAACATGGATTAGGACTTGTTTTAATCGTAGCTTGGAAAGTTTGGCGGCGAACGTTTACATGTGACGATCGACCGACGTTACTGTCTTCGCCCACATGTCTGCATCATATGTACTGTACACGTGTTTTTTTTGATGTACCCGTGCACGAGGGCGACGAAGAGAAACGGCAGGGGAAAGACCACTGCCCAGCGAACGGCGGAGCTTTTGTGTGTGTATATATATGGTGCGCGTTACCGAAGGATACTTGTACGCGAAACCTGGATTATATGCGATTGTTCGGACACCATCTTCGTCGTCGCCGACCTCCGGGACATAGCCGAGGAGGAGGCGCGGCGGCGGCGACCGGCGACCTCACCCCGTTCTACACAAGATCGGAAACAGGCTAGACGTCGTCAGGTAGCGAGAGGAGGAGACTCTGTCGAAGGTGAGTGCAGGATCTGTTTTCTTGGCTTTTTCGGTAGTTAGAGCGTGTTAGAGATAGCTCGAAATAGAAGAAGCGCGCTCTGTTTACGTAGGAGCGGCGTCAGAGAAAGCGTTGCCTAATTAGTCTTGTTAATCGGGGTTTTCTTTGGTTGTTGTCGACGAGTATCGTTACAATAGGGCTTGCTGGCCGTTAAACGCGCGACAGGCTTAGCGGAGAGAGCGGCGCGAGTCCCGACGGAGCTCCCCGGAAGTGGCGGTGGAGAGGTGGCACCCTCGTGTTTAGGGGGATTTTAGGAGTCTCTAGTTAGTTGTAACAAAAAGCGTTCGAAACAGAAATTTTAGTTGTACTTCCGAAAATTTTCACTTTTAAATTTTACCCCATTTTTGAGGGTCTCAAAAAGTTCACATATAGTCATTTTGGGGGCCTATATCTCGCGAAGGCGCGCTCGTACACCCATGGTTTATTAGACTTTTTTGTTCCTATCAGTATGGTCTACAGCTCTGTTAAAGTCCCAACCGCGTCATTCGGACCTAGAATTGTACCAGATTCAGGCAGTCATCGTCTGGTCACCCATCGGAAACCCAAACCTGAAAAAATTCCTGCAAGTTTTCTATCTACGTCCAGGCGTTACCTTACCTAGAAGAGCGGGAAATATTACCGTGTGGATTGTTTTATACTGTGGACTGTTTTATTCTGTCGATTGTGTGCCTCTGTGGAATATACTGTCTAAGATCGTGCATATCCGGCTGCTCAAAGAACTCTAACACCCAAATCTAACATCTCCTTAACCAAGGTATTTATGAACTCGCGGGTAAACTCTCTCTCTCCATATATCTACGAATACGTTATTGTTAGCTATGCGTCGTGCTGTAATCTCTGTTATTTTTATTAAATTGATTCTTAGCCAGTATTCCGAGTGACTTAGTTCTTCGATTCTCCTTTCTCCACCTTTACAACGGACGTACCCGTTCACCCGCGACCGCTCCTGTGACGTAACAACTCTCTATCGCGATTTCCGAATCCTGAAAGACTCGGTGGTGTCACATCCCGACGAGGGGTCAAAGAAACTCCAACCATCCGGTCACTAATATATAGTTTTTTCATAAAATATCCCAATTTAACTTATCAGCAAATTCAGAAATGAATGTGAGAGATAAATCGTTTCGTTGACTGATGATATCCCAATCAATATAATTTCTTAAATGATGAATATTAATTTCTTCAAATGGCGAAAATGAGAAATCCCCCGTCAACTAGCAGTTGAGTCAACTATATAGAAACAAAATTGTTTGTGTTAGGAAATATTTATTTAATTAATTACATAATGGGATACATTATTCATATTAATAACATTTTATTATATGGATATCATAGTAGAATACATTATTATTTAAATTGATTACATTTATTAGCAGATACAAAATAATTTATTACATTTCATACAGTCACATCTTGTAAAATATTTGTCATATATTGGTAATGTTATTTTATCATTTATTACAAAAATTTACATTTATATGTTTTATTGTTAGACAGTTTTAATGATGCTGCTTTAATACCTGCTTGTTTTACACACGGATAAGTTTTATTACAAATACTATGTATTACATAAGTATGTTTCGTTTGCATACAATTAAAAATCCGTATTATGAAGAAAATGATATCGGAAAATTTGTAAGAATCAAAAGTAGAAGCTGTAATGGCCAAACGATAACACATCTATACCGTTATGTAGAATGAATCTTTTATCATAAAACAGAGAAAGCGAAATTTTGTTTTGCTTTCGGATATCATCACCATCATCATCATCATCATCTTCACAATACAGAGTTTTCAAATGACCTTGTTGTTAGCAATAACAATAATTATATATCTATACAAATTAAAAAAATAATCATATTTACTAACTTTTATATACAAATAATAAAAAGTATATTTACCATGTTTATCCATATAAATTTATAAGAGAACACATCACAAGACAACAGTGAGCAACAAAATTGGCATGGTATGGGCATGGCTTGCCCATTTTTGAGGATTTAGGTTCTACCAACTTTTGAATGTCAAATGTTGGAATTTTTATGTTATATATTGCTTCGGTTAAGTTTAAAAAATTCAATTCAATTTGCCCTCCCTTCTAATTAATTATATCGTACTTTTTGGATAAATTAAATAAAATTTCATATATCTTACTATGACATTCTCAACATCAAAAATTATGATTTTTGTATGATAAATACAACCGTCATTAGAGTTTATACATCTCCCTGCACGGCCGGCCCTGTATATTTCAAGGGCTTCGAGGGCCCTAATGTCGTCAGTCAGAAAGGCTCTGTTTATCAATCTGGTGTTGGAAAGGTCTGCGTGAACCTCTGGATTGGTGGTGTAGGTGGATAAGGTGGTGGTATAGCGAGCATGGTCTATGTCATATTTGGGCTCCCTGATTCTCTGTTGGATGGAACGTTCAGTGGAGCCAATGTATACCAATTCTCGTCTAAATCTGTGTTCTCTCACCGGAACACTGTATACCCTTGGAACCGTAAGACGTTTCTTTGTCTTTTGCGTTGCGCAATAATTTATATATAGTTGGGAACTTTCGGTATGTTAATCTGGTGCCAGATTTGGTTGCAATTTCTTTATATAATGCCTGAAATCGCCGGTTGTACTCAACTATGGTGCGTCTGCTGGCAGGGTTTTGGTTCCGATCTTCATTGCTAGCCCTTTGAGTAATGGGTGTGTTCTGCATATTTCGTGGTCTGAAATAGGCACGTGCTAACTCTCGTATTAGTTGTTTTTAGTAACTATGCTTCATTGCAATGCGTTCTATATTCTGTAGTACAATTAAAGTATTATTCCACCTAGAAGGGTGCATATACGCTCTTCTAACTAACGCCCGGAACGCTGCGACTTTATATGTGTAAGAGTCGGCTGAGTTTGCTGGTATAAACCATGGGATGTATCCAGGTTTATAATATATGTCAGTTTCAACCCTTCTTCCATTGAGCCAGATGTCAATGTCCAAGAAGTGGACATTGGTCGTAAACAATTGGTTCATTTTAAGGGTCAACCTGTATGGATTGTTGTTCATGCGACTTAAAAAATCATTGATGTTCGGCTACGTTTTCCACAGGATAAATACGTCATCCACATATCTTTTATATATTATTACATTGGACTCATACTCTGGTATGACGGTTTCTTCTAATTTACGTAATACCAACTCACATTAGTTGCCTGAAAGCGGGCTGCCTATGACGCTTTTGCAGATAGGTCTTGTTGTTAAACTGGAATATGGAGTTGTAACACATGAGATGTGCCAGCTCTATGAACTGCTTACGATGTGTTGGTGTTCCGCATTTGGCCAATAGGAGATCTCGCAGAGCGCAGAAACATGGTTGTAACTTTATCGAAGGGTGTAACGATACAAAGTCAAACACTGCGATGTTGGCCCCATCTGTTAGCTGCGTTTGCCTTTATAGCTCCATTAGTTCCGTGGGGTTCTAGTCGATTCCTCAGATGGTCAGCTGCAATGTTGTAAACTGCTTCTTCAAGGAGTTTTGTCAGAGACCTTGTCCAGAATGAATCTAAGAGAATGTGTGAGCTTATGTGTTTTTGCAAAACCGAATAACTTAGGTGTGTCCGGTGAGGCCACAACCGCCCCTTTCAATTTTAGCTTCCTGGCAAGAGATGTTTTTGTAAAGCGTGTGATCGAGCTTGTAGTTAATATACATATCCTTTGTTAATCGGTTCAGACTCCGTGTAGGTTATGTATTGTTGCATGAGATATCTGTAGGTGGTTTCATTCAAGAGTACTAATGCTCTGCTCTTGTCAGCTTTCAACACAATGATTCTTTCTCTTGTCAGCCAGTTTTTTGGTGTTTTGTAAAAGATCAAAACACCTTAAATTTGTGTTTTCTTGTTGTTGGAAAAGGAGTACTACAGATGGAGAACCACCTTCGAAGTCTAAGATTACGAATTTATATTTGTAATCTTAATTTAATATACAGGTAACCCTCGTATAACACGGAAGTTATGTTCAAAAAAATTGTCGTGTTATGCGAATTCCTTTTATACGAAACAAAGAACTAGTACAGAAAGGGGGATTAGGTTCCGAAAATTAAAAACACATGCTATTAAATTTTCATAATTATGATAAATATTTTTATTAAAATTTTCATGAGATGTGATACATATTAATACAAATTAAACAATGTTTTCGTCGTCATCACTAAGCATTCTTAACCGAAAATTTTTAATCTGCATAGCCAAAAAAGAGAAACAATTAAAGTATACTTGTAAAGGTGTGGATTGTCTCAACGGTCAGAGGCGCGGTTTAATGCCTAAGAACCGGTGATAGAATAAAGCAAATATAGAATAAGGGAAAAACATTTGGCAACAAAACCGAGAAGCGTCGAAATCTGGCAATACTGAAACAAGTTTCGAGAAGGACCACGTGTATCGACAGAAGGCGAAGAAAGAAAATTTACATGCTGTACTTAAGTACTAATAGTTCATGAAACTTGTGTATGAAAATCTGATAGTACGTACGCACTCGAATGAAAAATGTTAAATGAGATATCTTTTGCACTTAAAAGTTTTATCAGGTATATTGAATCGTTGTACGGGGATTTTCCTAATTCGAAATTAAATGAAGTTCGCTTTTAATAGTTTTTATTACATTTCATGTTGTACAAGGGTTTTATCCAGGGTTACCACTCCTTGGTTTGAAAACCCAGATCTGGGTTTTTCAACCTTCTCTTGGTTTCGAGGTTGTTTTTTTCTAATTTTCGTAAAATATGAGTCTTTTAAAATTCGACTTAAATAAAATAAAATAAAAGATAAAATAAAATGACTAAAAAATTTAGATTTTAGAAACAAAAACGAAAAGCACGGTACTTTATTTGCTGAATCCTGAATTACGTGGAGTTAAAAACACTCAGATACACTTAAGCCCCTGTTCAAGGTATGAAATCATACCCCGCAATGATTTGCTATGGTGACACAAGCAGCAACGTCTTAACTCCAGCTACTTAATTAAAAATCCGGATGGCTTACGTGTAATTTGAAATTAAAATGTATTGCTTTATGCAATAATGTTTGTTATATTGTGGTTTGGAAATGTATAATGTAATAATATTCTTTATTCTTAAATATGGGCATGATATACTGTATATATGTTGTAGATTTTGAAAATGTACAGTACATTGTAAGTTTGTATATGAAGTGGTGTAAATTTTAGAACAAATGTTTTAGAAGAATTAAAATGATGGCAGCTGAACGTGTCGCATTTATTGCATTAATTCTTAAATGTGAATAATTATATACAGTATTTAATAAGTGTAACTTACCTACAACACAATGTTATTGTTCTAAATTTTAAGTAATAGACTTATTGAGTCTAATACTGTATATAAATTATGAGTGGTAATTACGGGTTCGACCAGGCTCACAATGGGGCGGCCGGGTGGTGAGGGATATGTCAGTTTCTGTCCCACACCATTCGGCCGTTTCTTTGTGGGCCTGGTCAATTCCGTAATGGGCTTGCTGTAAGAGGCGTTCTTATTGTGTAAGATTCGCCGACTTGAAAAGGGGGAGATACAATTTCCCGCGTCACTGACACCAGTGTAAGATTTGGACTGGTGTAGACTGGGCTTAAATCTCGCGTCAGGATAAGCTTAAGGGAACCCGTGTATGTGGGCGGTGGCGAAGGAGGAAAATGATGACAAGTGTTTACATGCGGAAAACCGTTTATTTGGTCAAATACATGCTTACATCGGTTAGGTTGATCCAAATCTCGGCGATCTTCAGAACGTACGAGTTCGGTGGATCGCTTTATCCAGTCCCAGGCGGACGAGAAGGACCGTCGAACGATGGTGACAGGCGGTGACACACTTAAAGTTCCGAGTGACGACACTACACACACTGTCTTAATCCACAAGAGGCATGTCCGTCCTTCCGAAAAACTCTCTTCTGTGACCTTGAAGTCCCAGTTTTTATACGTTTTTCTCGTGTCCTGTCCACCTCGCGGATTGGTCCCTCATCCCTTTCCTTGCTTCCCGATTGGCCTCCCCTTTGTTTACAAGCGCAAAACGAGACCATGTCGGGTCGCGGGAAAGGTCCGATTCGAGGTGTCTATTTGACACCCTTTTTCGACTATGCTCCAAGATTGTTGATAGAACCACAACACCTACACTCATAATTTAATCCGTTGTTTGCAATTGATATCATTTTGGAATTCTAACAATCACGCGATATTTTGCTATCTCTCCAATTTTTCCCTTTTTCTGAAATTGTTTTCCTATGTTTAATTTTTTCTTTGAATACTTGTGTCAACCTTATACCTCTTTATGAGTGCGTGTGTCAGAGTTCTACCTTTGGATTAAACATTAACAGGTCGTTTAACACGCGTTGACGTCGTCCCGAGACTCGTTGTTTACATTTTTCGAGACTCGTTGTTTTGATTAAGAGTTTTTTTCATCTCTCTCTTATATAATTTATCGTTATTTTTTTCACAACAGAATTCTGCATTTTTGCGATTTCGGACCTTGTCTGAGTCCTCACAATTGCACACAGGACGGAAAGAGTTAAAAAAAAAGAGCGGTAGCAGTTGGCTCGATAATTAGCTATTTTTGGCTAATTTTTAAATAATATTTGGTTTCAAAAGCTAAAAAGTATTGGCAACGTTGAAATTGACATGGTTTTAGTCTAGAGGGTTTTGCCACGTTGTTAATTAAGCAACCCAGACTTCTATTTCGCTTTGGACTTTGATTTTCATTCGATTATTCAAAATAATTTTATATACTTCCAAGTTTTAAACTCATTAGTACCACTTCATTAAGTAATTTATAACAGCGTTTGCAGTTAATATTGGTCAGTTATTTTCAGAGGTAAGAAATCTAGCTTAATTTTTTCCTAAATTAACTTTTCGTTTTACATATTAGGTTAAACATGAGTGATAAAGAAATGCCACCTGATACACCAGCAAAAAAAGGCCTGGTATACACCCAAATTTCAAGAAAATTGGCATAGAAATCCCAGGTTTAGAGACAGGCTACGACGTGACAAAACGGACGAAAACTCGAGTTTTGTATTTGTTGTAATACAGTGCTGAAAAATGCTATCAAGTGAATCATTGAGACACATGAAAAAACCTAAGCGTAGAAAAACTTTTGAAGCTGCCAGAGACAAAACAGTTAAAACAATTGATGCCATCTTCAAAAAAAGAAAGAAAGAAAGAAAGAAATTCTCAGCTAATGAAGAACTGCGAACAGCTGATAGCAGCATACTATGCTCAGCATAACGTGCCTTTTAGCAATGCAGATCATCTCATAGATGTTTGCAGAAATGCTTTTCCAGATAGTCCAATTGCAAAATCTGTTCAGATGAAACATACTAAGTTGTTGTAGTTAATGCGAAATGGCATTGCTCATTATGAAAAACTGAAAATTGAACACATATGCAAGAAACAAAAATTTTCAATGATAATTGACAAGAGCATCGATATTTCAGTCTCACAAACTTTGGCTATCGTTGTTCGTTTCTTTGATCATAAAAGAAATGATGTAAAAGATGTTCTTTTTGACATAGTATTGGTGGAAAATGGAATAGCTCAAAATCTGCAAAACTCTATCAAATCAATTTTTTAAGGAAGAAAGGTATCATTACAAAATATTATCGGTTTGTCAGTGACAACTGCGCTGCAATGGTGGGTAACAAAAATGGACTTCTTACATTATTCAAGCAAGATTTTCCATCAATTTTTGCTATTGGTCGCATTTGCCATTCTTTTGCCGTTTGCAACAGTCATGCTGTGAAAATATTTCCTTCGTATCTCGAATCATTTCTAAAAAATATTACATCGTATTTTGCTCGCAGCAGCAATAGGCAAAATGATTTTAAAATGATTTAAGTGGTTGTCAACACAAGTCAACATAAAATACCAAAATTATCATAGACAAGATGGCTTTTTCGTAAAAATGTTATCAACATTAAAACAGTGGGATGATTTAAAACTTTATTTTCAATCACAGATGCGAACAAACAAAATCGATGGTGCCAGAGATATATATGATATGCTAGTAAACAAAGGAACAGTGGGATGCTTTCTTCTATGCTTTCTATTCATACTGTAGAAAAACATACATTAGTTTTTCTACAGTATGTGTTACACACAGGGAATGTTCTAAATACTGAATTTCAATCAAAACATTTTCGTCTACATGTGTTATATTTCATGATTTCAGCAGACTATAGTAATATTTTAAGTATGTTTATTAAGGAAGAAACTTAATAAACAAAACCCAGGCGATGTAAGAAATCACCGAGATGTAAAAATATTTCTTGGTGGAAGAACAATGTCCTTCTTAGAAACTGAGCCTTTATCAACCATTAGGGCAATGCAATTTAACCAGTTAGATGACGGATGGCGATCATTTCGTTTAGCATAAGATTTGGTCATACAATATAATAGTATACCAGAATATTGGTTCTTGTTGCGCGATATACAGGATAGTTTTGGTAACTATAAATATATTCTACTGTCTCAATTTATGACGTAGTTCACAGTTATTTCACATTCCTCAGCCAGTGTCGAAAGAAAATATTTGCAATTTAACAACATTAAGAGTAAACAAACTAACAGGTTAACAATTGAATCATCAAAGAACAGGTTTCTTGCTAAACAAGCAATCAGTAGGAAAAATCGTAAATGTTTGCTGTATGAACATGAACTTGAACTAATTACAGAAGCGGTACAAGGAAATTGTCACCAAAGGTATATGAAGCGACAAGAAGAGCAGAAAGATTGTGCGGAACTGTTAATGGAAGAAGCAGAAACAGAGTAACTGTGAAATAACATTTAACTACTGTGTAAATTAAGTAATAAATGGTTTTTTAAATTTGTATTATAGCGTCTGCAATTATAACAGCATGAATGTACTACGATAAAGTATTTATAATTATATTTTAATCACGAATTTTTCTGGCTAAATAATCTGGGTTTCTAAACTCCCCATCTAAATTTTTTTTCATTCAGACCCAAGTTTTTTTATATCTTGCGAGTGGCATCCCAGGTTTTATCCAATTCTTGAACCTTGTTAGAGTGAATCTGTGCTATAAGGGTACTCAATAAATTGAGTACCTGTACTCAATAAATTTTCATAATAAATATTAATTCAGAAAATAATTAATTTAAAAACATACTTTCAAAAAATTAATTCCGGTATGGATAATAAAACTATTACTCGACAAATTTTTATTTGTCGAGTAATAGTTTATTACTCGACAACAAAACACCAGCGTACCCGAAGAAGAACACCGCAGCAAGTCATTAGACTCCTTTGCAACTAAACATCATCACCCCTAGCTGTCACTCCTGGTATCCTGTAGACAACTGTGGCTTTTCCTTTGCAAGGGACTTACGGCTAGTTACTATCCGTAATTCCTATCTCGTACGGTTTTTTTTTTCTGGTTACGGTTACGGTTTTATCGCAACACGCGACTCTATGTACGGTTCCTCTCCGGGCTTCTGTTCCCTGGATCCCTCTCATTGCTTATTGCATTTTGTTATCGCGATCATTTTAATTATTATTGCACAAGTTCAGTTTCTACACGCGATGCTTTATTAAGGTTTTAAAATTTTCTGTCCAGTTTTGTACCGCGGACTGGGATTTGTGTTTATGTTCACGTGTAACCACTTTCTTCCTTATTCTGCACCGGACTAGGTTATAGTTGGTCTATATCTACTTTTTAAGTCCGCCATATCGTTTTCACCGTCAACTCATGTTGTTACCAAGCTTATAAAGCTTTACTTTATTTCTGTATATAGCGGTCTTTTGCGGCCTCATCTCCGTGATTAAACAAATTGCCGGGATTTTACTGTTTTCAACACTGTGTTGTTCTGATTGTAATTTAATTCGAATTTTGCTGATAATTGTGATGCGGTCGCTCTAAGGCCCACCCACCTTTTTTTCCAACTTATCTAACTCTTTTATTCCTCCTCTTTTAACTACTTTTTCTATTTTTCTCTCGGCATTTTCATCTTAACAACTTAACTAATCCCATACTTCACTACTTCCTTCTATGAGGCTAAGTCCACTTCATTAATGAACAGCCTCCTAATCTCTGTAAAAATAAAAATAAAATGTCGGCAAAACAAATCTTGACCTTAAGTCACCTCCGACCACTTATTTCGAATGTTTGACAGCTGTTATCAATTTTATGAGGTAAAATAAGTAACAATACCGGATAGGCAAAGTAATAAATTAGATGAAATGTTCGATTTATGACAATTAGTATAAATAACACTCGGACCGAAAGCGAATTTAAAAACATTACATCATGAATTGCATCAGAATTTCCCCGGCCAAACGAGTATAAAAACGGGTCTACCCGAACCTCCGGGCAATCATCGGAGGGGGCCCTACAGAACGAGAAGCTCTGTTCGAATCTCTGCCCAGCTATCCTAGGACAGAGGTGGCGAACCTATGGCACGCGTGCCCTAAGTGGCACGTCAGACGGTTAACGTGAGCCAAAGTATACAAAATGGCTGCGCTTCCGGTAACCGCGATGGCAAGTGTTTTTAGAAAAGAAATCTATATGGCGCTGATAGTAATGATGCCTTCGTATGCAAATATCAATCAAAAAATTCTGTTCAGGAAACATGAGGAATAGTGTGAATTTCGAAGTTTGGTTACGATGAAGACGGATTATGCGCGTTGTTAATTTTTTAACAACATGCATAATCCGTCTGTGTTTTTTAAAGTTTGTGCAATTTACTCAACGTCTAAAGTTATCGAAGAGGAAAGTTTGTCAATGGTAATTAACATGTTAAACGTGTCCTTGGTGTGTTTAATGTGTGTTAAATGTCGTAAAAGTGTATTAAAGGTGTGTTAACATTGTGTAAGTGAAGTAAAAATTTTGTAAAGGGTTTATATGTAGTTTAAATGTGCATTTAGAATGTGTAAATGTGCTAAATGTGTTTAAAAGTGTGTAATTGTGAGTTAAATGTGTGCAAATGTGAGGTAAATGTGTTGAAAGGTGTGTAAATGTGTGTTAAACGTGTTAAATTTGTCATAACCAAGAATATGTGATAGTGATTTCCGACTCGAAAGACAATGTGAACGACACATGGAAAACTAGGTGACCGTAAATCACAGGTGCCACCCTCTATGGAGACGCTGCCTATCGTAGATGAAAGGCGAGAGATGTGAATCGTAAGACTGCAGTTCTTAAGAGGACTAAAATTTATGTACAATACAGGCAAATTTTGTTCGAACCACTGATGTATAGAATCTCGTAATTCACTTCGTCCATGCATCGATTGAATTTATAGGTAGTATGACGACTTTTTTATTTTTCGTTTCTGGTCCAAGAGTAGGAAAAGTAACCAAAAGCAGGGGAAAAAGTAAGTAGCAAATTTACGTTTTAAAAATAGTTTAGTTTTAAAAAAGTTTAAATATAGGCGCGTTTAGGTTATTGTCGACGGTCGCCATCTTGTTTGCACATTTGCGTGTTCAAACAATATGGCGACCGGAAGCGCCGCCATTTCGTATACCTAGGCTCACATTTACCCGTCGGAGAAATCATCCGGCACGTAACGTATTATACCATTTCGGTTTATCATCTTATTCAATCAGCTTCTTTACATTTATTCTAATTACAGCATATTATTTTATTTACTTAAATATAGTTTTTTAACATTCTTTTCGTCTTGTGGTCACTAAGAGGGATTTTTTATCTAGCAAGCCCACAACGGGACAGCCGGGTAGTGAGGAACCGATCACCACCTGAGAATTTTTTGGGGCTTTTTCGTTCCGTCCGGATTTGGTGTCGGTCCACAAGAGCAATAAGATACCACTTTGACCGCTCGGCCATTCAGCCAAATTTAAATATAGTTACTCCAAATCTGAAACTTCTGCACGCATAAACGTTTTTAAACATAGGTATGCTTAATACGCTTACTATGTGGAACGCAAACTCAAATAGTTTCGCCATCCCTGTCCTAGGACTATTTAGATCGCCGCAGGTTACGAGGTATTTGCATAAAAACGTACTCTCTCTCGCTCTCTCTCGGTTAGTTTAAGATAGCTGCAACCTTAGCATTTATCTAACGTCCTTAGACCTATACGAAAGGCCGAATTCGCGACGGCTGGTCTCATTATGACAATTGTCTCACTGATCAGACTTTGTAGACTATGTATTATCTTTGTTTCTGTATTTACTTATATTCGTTTGATGTTATTAAACTTTTCTTTTATCATTTACTGGTTGTCATCTTTGAATACAGCCGACAACTTTTCACGACGTCACTATCCCTGCCACTCACTTACAGTATAGCCCATCCCCTGACAAGGAAGCCGATAAGAACGGTCAACATCACCGCATTACCCCCTCGGTTTTTACAATAATATTATAAAATATTATACAAATCTTGTAAAATTGGTAATCCCGATATTTTAGATATCTTAGATATTCCATATCTACAATATTGTCACTTGGAACCGAACAAAACCACACATTTTACATGTCTAAGATACACTGTATTTTATACATTTAAAATATGGTGAGGTGTAGTGTATGTACCTTTCTACGTTAAATTTTGGACACATTTTTGTGATATAAATTGAACATCATCAGAAATTGTCTCGAACCTATGTTTTGCACATGCAAACAAATTTGGACACCTCGACTAACCCAAGTATTTATTGGAAATAGTCCATTCTATACAACATTTTTTGTTTTTGGATAAGTAAAGGATGTTCCTCCCGCCTTTATGAATTTAACTAGGATGACAATGGGGCAGCTGCATGGTGTGGGACAAATTCCAACATATTTAAAATGGACTATTTCCAATAAATACTTGGGTTGGTCGAGGTGTCCAAATTCGTTTGCATGTTCTCTGAAAGTGTTCGTTGGTGGTGTTTGTGCCTTTCTGTAATTATATACTAGTGTATAGATAAAATCACTGAACATTGGTACGGATTCTGTTTTACTAAAGCGCTGCCATGTGAAGTATCTTTGGAATTCTTCTTGTGTCACACATATAAATAGAAGCCGGTTTGTAATAGAATGTCTTCCTAGAACGCAAAACTCTCCTTAGAACTCCTTTGTTCATCTGTTGCATTTCTATTATATCTACTCAAAACTACAGTATACGTGATTTAAAAACGGATTATGCTGACAGAAGCTAAAGTTGAAGCAGAAGTAAATTAAAATTGTAATGATTATGTTCATTTTTAAATGATAATACCCTACAGGACGTAAAGAAAAATTAATACATTTCTAATGTTATCCACAAGCCACATACATATAATTCTTGATAGATTAGAAAATAGTTAGTTACACTATGCCCACGAATCTAAATTAGTTTCTATGCGTGAAGAAAAAACTACTTATTTATATCTTGAACACTTTTTTATTAAGAGGTATACAAAATAAGAGATTAAGAAATGTAAGAGATTGAAGTATCCAAAATAAATAATCTTAACTGTATATGTATAATAATGTATTATATTTAATATAAATTGATATGTGAAAATGTTCAAAATATTGCTTCAATATACATAACTATATGAGCATGTGACCCTCAATATGTCTTGTTATTTCATAACCTCACAGCGTCATATTTACCCTTTGTCAACTAACTGTCAAATTTTACACCTGAGAGCGAAACATCTGTTTGGTTCTCAGGCGCTAAAATGACGCTTTCTCGCCACATTTCGACCTAACATCTCGATTTCATCGATGTGATTTAATGGCGAATTTGGCAGTCGTCGCCTATCTCTCTTCGACTCAAGAAGTCGTCACCCGTCCCTCCGAGAGTTCGAGTTGTCGCCCCAGATCCACAATCGCCAGGATCCCTGATTTCGTAGTGCTTCAATTCTTCGTGTGCGATCTATTGGATTTAGTTTCTGGTCCATTGGACTATTCGCCGAACTAGAATATCGAAAGCTTAAGCTTAATTTCGCCATTACGTTATTTTTACGAAATCGGACAAGCAACAAACTTCAGGTATTTATCGCCACTCGTATTTTATGTAAACTCTCTTTTTTAAAAATCGCGACGTTAGGCTTATCGCCCCTTTTTAAATGTATAACTTGATCACGAGTTTCCCGTCCTGTACAAATAATGTTCACAAGGTCTCTGCATTAGTTACTTCAGGTTGCTGTCTCTCCCTCCATCCCGAATCCGATTGCTCCGTGACGCTATCGTTCGCGTTTCCGATCTTTCAACCGTCGCTGTTCCGTGTCAGATAAGACAGGGTGGTGTCAATCCTGACGAGGCATCGAAGAAGTGCCGATCCTCCGGTCAATTTCAAGTAGGTTCATATAACTGTTTTCTTTTTCTCCTACCCTTGTTGTCTTCCTTAACAGACGACATTAGGGGCCTTAATATTTATATAGAAACAATAACAAGAAGGTATTGTATCTGTTCAAAAAATATATATTTATTTATTTAAAAAACTTGAATATCTATCAAACTGCCATCATATTATTATTATATTATGGATTTACAGAATTTTCAAATAAGGCAAAGAATAACATGAAGATTTTACTAAAGAGAAGTGGGTAAAAAGACGATATTCTTAGGGATGCCGTTTCTCTAATAACTCTATGTGGCCAGCTTATTGAGGTGCGAGTCCTCGACCAGATTTCACGGCTTTTACGCATTTCATAAATAACTATCTGTTTCAGCAAGAGTTGTTACTGTGTTATACTGGCAAAACACTACACCATATTTTTATTTTTTCGTAAAATCCTAAGTTATTGTTATATTCTGTTCCTATATTTTTACATGTATAAACACATTTCAAAAATTATCCTTTAATGTCTGATTGATTCGAAAACGCTGTTGATTTAAACTGCCTTATAAACATTGTAATAAACACGTTCGTAAAGGATCTTTAATAATTCATAATGTGAATATTTTTGTCTTATTATTATCCTGTTATCTTTTTATGTTTTTACTGATCTTATTTGTATTTTTACGTATTTTCCTTTATGTAGTCCTATACCAGTCGTAGAGAAAGAAATCTTACGTTATATACTTGACATTTTAAACTGTAATTGTAATAAATCGATAAATAAATAATATGAACTATATTAAAAGTAAGGAAAGTGTTTGCAATGCCACTTCCACTGGCTCACTGAATAAATAAATTTGAAAGCGTAGTTTTAAAATTAAATACTTAAAAACATATTACAAGTATAACTAACAATGCATTAAAATAATAATGTCAGTTTTCATACTTTCAATAATATTTTAAAATAATAGCGATTTGTTTACCGATATTTTCGAAAAAAATGATTTGCAAACAATAATGCTTTATCTATACTCATTCATAGATTACATTTAATAAACATAATAATTGCAGAAAGACATTTTCATATAAAGTACATATTTCTACAGATAATTTTTTTTCTTTTCTAATTCGTTTTTGTGAAATTAATTTCATAAAACTGTAAACAGTTTTTTTCTTCATTCGAAACGCTTTTCAGCTTTTTAAAACCGGAGAAAACTGAATGTAACGTTTTTGCCATCTGAAAATTAAATTTAACTCAAATTATTTTCGATACAAACACAAAATTTGTAAACAATGACAAAACCGCAATTAATTAAGAAAATAATACAACCTTCAGGGGAATTCTCTTATCAATGATCAAAAATCTGCCTATTGAGAGACAGAGAGAGACTTTTCCAAATCTTTTCATGAAGTTCAAAATCTGAAATTATTGTCAATATCAGAAAAATATTTGTTTAAATGTCGCGTAAATCACCTACCTTTAGCTTCCGATTCTCTCCAATGTCACATCCTGCAAATTGTCTGATATCTTGAAATGTATTCTCCATCTACAAGAGAAAAAGCAATTATAAACGATCAAAAGCATATGTCAATTGTGCACATAGAGTGTAATTACCGTAAATGCTAAAGAGCACAGCAGACAGCCAGCAATTATGCAAATACAAGTGAGTGGGATCATCAATAGAAGTATTAATAATTTAATGAAATAATGAAGTTCTATGAACAAAAATGCATAATATAAAAAACTTGTCAACCAAACGATTCCAAAGTAAAGAAATCCAAATAGAAAATTATTTTTAGAATTAAACTGTTGAATGAAAATCCAAAGTTCGTCGTGATGCATCATTAATTCGTTTAGCTTTTCTCGTAAATTATAATCGAATCTTTTTATTAAAAGCAGCTCTATCGACAATTGCTCAAATTCTTTATGCGAGATAAGCAATATCAATGCCGCTAACAACAAGGCATAACCGCATGCACCAATAAGAAAACCTACATTTAATGTGGCGAATGTACTACAGAAGAGAGCTTCTCCATGAAATTTCTCCCTTTTTTCTATGTAAGGGTAGACAAAGACATGGTCGCAATCTGATACAAATCGATGGCTACTATTATAACCAAGGAAAAGAGCAGAGTAACATGTTGTAATAAGATGTTATTTTCGTTAATCATTTTTACTCGGAAGTATTTATTCCTTAATGGCTTTTTCAAATTGAATTTGTTGCATTTGACGAATTTGAAAACAATACAATAAACGATAAATAGAACAGAAAATACTATTTTAAATAACATGGAATTTATTCCGTAAGCGTCATACAAACCAATGCATATCGCATATTCATTGATTACTGGGATAACTTGTCATATCATAAGAATTGCATATACCCGTAAAGACAGTTCGACGAATCGAATATAGATATTCTTCAATTTGCTATTTTTAAATTGTCTCTGTGCATTTGAGCATTTACAGTTACAAGTTTCAAATGCATCCATCCCAAATATGAGAGCGGTTGTCCAACAAGGGCTGAGGAAACAGCTCAGACAAATCTCTTGTAAATTCGAACTCATGCTTAGTCTTTATTCGCGTCTATGTTTTACAGAACAAAATGAAACTGATCTTAGAAACACTGGTTACGTGAATTCATTATCTCTAAAAATTTTATAGCGCCATTAATAATGATAATGCTGTATTCTAATTAAAACTTGAATGCGATAATGAATAAAATAAATTAATTGGATATTGATTATGCATTTCCTTTATAAAGTTAACAATATTTCAACATACCATGGCAAACATAATTAGTTAAAACAACACAAAATCGAATCTTAAGTGGCTTTTAAGTACTTTTACATCAGGGTAAGTTATTTTGTTTACATTCTGAAATATGATTCAAAACTTTTGATGAATATTTATAAAGAATCTGCCATTTTAATTATATTTTAGTGCATTGTTTAGTATATCATATAACGAATATTTTGTCTTTACAAATTTTAAATTCCTTAGTAATTGATGATTTGTTAGCCGAGTCAACTAATTACGCGCAGTATGCTCATGTTATTGAAGATTATATTAACTTCAATCAAACGATAAAATTTTAGAAGTGCTATGGTATATATTGTTTAATCTTAAAGAAATAATATATCATGTTTCTTATTACACTTTCTTTATAAAATATTTTTTTTTAAATTAACTTATTTTACACTGATTGTAAATACAATTTACAATAATAAATGTTCAAGAAAGTAGAACTAACACGTATGTCTGCATGATAGACAGTTAAAAATTTGCATATTAGAGTCTAAGTATGTAAGGATACACAGGCTGTTCTAAGATAAAAGAAAAATAGAAACAAGTCTTGTTTTAGTAGAGTTGTGTAATCAATGAAAATGATGGAAGATTAGATTGAAACAAGATATATGTTAAAAATTATGAAATAAATTGCAATGGTTAGTACAGCAGTAAAAATCCACATACATAATAAAAGTAAATCACAAATAAGCGACCGTGATATCTAACTTTAGATAACTGCGAAGTAAAAACATCGAAGATCGACTAGTTCAAACAGAAAAGGGTTTAGTTTCTTAAAGAAAACGGTAAAACCTTCTGGATTGTTTTTTGATACTGTTTTTAAAAAAGAGTTCGATTGGATAAGCCAACAAACACACTTGAATGATTCACCAGAAAAGAATTCCTGAAAGACCGTTATTGAAAAAGACTTTAAATGTAACGTGATGTAAACTGCGCATGTTCAATCTATTTGTCAGCCGGGAACCACGGCCCGTAATCAATAGTTTATACATACTTGGTAAATAGTAATGACGAAAGTAGAAATAAAACGAAAAAAGCATAAAAAACAAATAATATAAAACAGTAGATTAAGAACGGAATCAGATATGACATGGTACGTAGTAGAAGTACAGTACATTGGATAATATCTCATTTATTTATTTTTATCATAATTACGTAGAGTCTGAAGTGAATGTTGAAACACAACCCTTCAAATAACAATAATAATTACAGCATGACATAAGTAGTAAATACAGTTTAAAATGTATTGGTTTCTGTTTAACCTCGGTTAAGCGCACGGGGTGCACCTGCACCCCAAACACGTTGGAACGCGTGTATTTTTTAATGTAATTCATTTTTAAAATGATGCCCTCAGTACTTTACTTCAAAGTGCTAAAAATCGCACTGAATAAGTTTCAAATTTGTACAAAAAAGTTTCATAGGAAGCCACACCGAAATTAATGGGGTGCATCTGCACCCCGCGCGCTTAACGCAAAAAGTTTTATTAGCGCGACCACTGGAGGGGATGGAGCAGAGTTAATGTACTGAAAAAACAATCATTGTCTCATATCGAATCAGTCATAATACAAATGACGAATGATAGCATATAAGGCATATAAACAGGATCTTTAGGGCCAAATAACGGCAAGACGGTGTCCCATAGACTTAGCATTGAAAGATTGAACGGTAAAGTTTCCAAAAAATATTTATCGGTACATTGTCTTGAAAACATGTTTATTCGTCAAAATAACGTCAAACAACTTATCATTCGAAAATTAGAAGTGAAAAAACGATTAAAACAAGCGATTTTATAGCGATTTTATAGGGACTGTTTACATAAGTCGAAGTCCGCAGGGGCGTGGCATTTCGCGAGAATTTTTCAAGAAATTGTTTTTACGGGTGGATCTAATAACAGACATTGAAAGTAACCAACTACAGTATAAAAGAAGTTTACTATCGATGTTATCTGCCAATAATCTGCCTTTTTACTTCTAGTTGCTGTATAATTTTAGGGGATGTATTTTCGGTAATACTCAAATATTTTTGACCCGGGGTTTGTTACAAGGCATTTATTGGTTGAAGCAGTTAAAAGACACACACAAGAAAGCGAGTCAGAGCTTAAATAGCAGCAGACCTTGTTTATAGTTGGTAAAAAACGCTTCTAAATTTGACGATTTTTTCCCGAAAAATTCCTGCAATGTAATACTTTTTTGTTTTCGTTATAAATAAATAAAAATGATATATTTTGAGTAGTTTTGTTGATTGATACATCAAAAGCACGTTCCCACAAATATCCAAAATGTAAAAACCACGAAAAAATTATGATTTATACAAAATTGCCAAATATATTGCTGCTTAATGATCAGGAAATATACAAGTCATTTCTGTTTTAAGTTTGCCTGATAGTACTTCTCTTAATAGCGATTTAAGCCAGATTGCTTCTTTGCTAGCCTCAGTAATTGTTACATATTCGGCTTCGCACATTGAAAGGCTGACAGTTGTCGTTTTTTGACAGCTCAAGACCATGTTTGCACAGTATGTATTTCTGAACTCGGACATTGATCAAGACGGTGAGCCGGATTGCATCGGTTTCAATATAAATAAAATAACCATATTTAGAAGTAATGATGAACTCGGTTATGTACTGAACACTGAAACGAATAACGAAATGAAATTTTTGGAACATATATCTCAATATAGACACACGTCTTGCATGTTGATATGTTTCACCTGTAGAGACATTTGGAAAGATTCGGGCTGTTCTAGTGGAAGAGTCAGCAAAATAGGAGGAATTTGCTCCGAGGTGGATGATGATACTTTAATACGTAGTAATGTACGATTTATTACTAATTTAGAAAAAATTTTTACAATACAAAGGTTTAATTTGCTGCAAATTTTGTCCATTTGTTGGGCTATGCGTTTGGCTGTAAACACAATCTTATAGATTTAAGATAATGCAATCTTGGAGAATCAAAGGAATATATCATGCATGAAGATGTTCCTTTTCAAACCGAAAATAATTCGAGATTTTCAAGTTGTTGTTTAAAATTGATTTTAAACAACAACTTGAAAATCCAGTTTTACCTTTTAGTTTAACAATTAAACTAAAAGGTAAAACTGCGTATTTAATCCTGAACATGTAATTATATAGAATAAAACTTGAGTTTAGTCAATTTGTATGATTACATCAAAAATAGTCAGTATATTAAGACTGGCACTAATCTAAAGTAATATAGCATAAAGAACAAACCCACCAGTAGCCGAGTAGATTAAACAAAACCATTGAACATTCGTAGTCACTGGTTTGCGCCTTGCCAATAATAGTTAAGTGGAATTTTCTAGTTTTTCTTCATGTGCCTAATAAATAAATAGAGGCTAATATCCAGTAGAAAATCCCCTAAGAGAGATTCCCTGTATTGCATTGCCTGATTCCCTGTATTGCATTGCCTTAACCTTAACTTCTCAATCAACTACTAATTTGACATATTTATCCACTTAGCTACTGGTTATTCGCATTCTTATGTAATGCAAAAAAATTTAAAATTTTCAACTTTATTAGTTAGTGAGGTATTGAATGATTTTACATGATCTTCAAAATTCAACTAAGGTTGCAATTAATACATTTTAGAATATTTTTGTGGTTATACAAACAGTCTATTTATCTGTATTTTAAGGACAAGGTATACTTACAAATTTTGCTGTAAAACAGAAACCTAAAATAAACTCTAATTTGGAAAATGACGAGAAAGTATATCACTTGATGCTAAACAGTAAAGGAAAGCCTTATCAAAAATTTTCAAAATAAAATAACTTTATTTTATCAAATAAAAGATCAAATTACCTTAAGTCACATTCATAAAGTTTAAATTATAAAAAAGTAAGATTGTTTCATCTTTGGCATAATATAAACTTAAGGAAGGTATTCTACTTGCGTAGTATTTATTCTATTTTTTGTGTGTTTATACGTGACAGAAGATTGTTGAAAAAATTCGATTTGCATCACTGCAAAGCAAATCGGCAAGTCTTATGTGGAGGTTTTCAAAATTATAGTCACCCTACTTGCATTCTGTTTAATAATCATTAAAATGATCAGAAATGTTTGATATTGTTTAAAAATATAATTTAATTATAATAAACATTTTATTGATTTTTATTGATTTTATTTTATTCCATTGGCAGCCAAATGCTTAAAAAGAATTAAGTTATCCTCGTGTGGAAATGGAATTATTGAAGAAGGTGAAGCGTGCGATTGCGATCACACAACAGACAACTGCACGCAACACGCACAGTGTTGTATTCCTAAAAATTCTCCCAATCAGTGCACTGTTAAACACGAAAGAAACATTGACACGAAAACACGAAAGAAACATTCCAGTCAGCAGAATGCTGCAACATGTTCTGTAAATTTTTTCAAGTAACCAAAGGAAAGCCATGTTATAGTAACGTTACCTGCTTTAATGCAAGTACAGTCTGCGATGGTATTTCATCATTTTGTCTTAAAATTTTAGAAACTGATGGAACGCTTTGTCTCGGGACATCACGAACTTGTCAAAAGGTTTACTGCGTCAGTAATGTTTGTGAACTTTACGAGTTACAACCTTGCGAATGTCTATCACTCGAAAAAAAATGTCACATCTGCTGCAAAACAGAGACAAGTACATGTAAAACAGCTAAAGAATTTAAAATTTTCCCCTCAGAAAATCAGTTCTATATTAAGAAAATAGGCACACATCGTAATAAAGGATACGGAACTTGTAAGGGTAAGTATTTAATGTAATATATCTACTTACATTCTCTGTAATAATTTAATTTAATTTTGCAGCAATGGAATCTGTAAAATAGAAAAAAAAATTATTTAATTTGGTATATTGTCTTTGCATTGTCGTATCTTTTGTTTACTGCGTGGGCAATATTCTTCACTCGTAAGCAAAAATAAATAAAGCCTGATTGGAAGTAATACATTCTCGAATAAAAAGAAATTGAAAACTTCATGATAATGTATCTGTGAAATATTAATAAATTAAAATCATTTTAAATTGTTTTTAATTAATATCAATACAAATATTGTTAAATGCATAACGGCTGCTGACGAATACATAAGAAATGTTTGTTGATTTGGTCATTTTGTATGCATTTCAAGAAGAAACGTTTTCGATGAAATGGCCGCCATTTGAAGATCAATGTTGTTGTAAGTTCGTATTATATTTATTACCAGGTATAGAAATACTGTATTAATAAAAAAACAGAGAAAACTGAATCTAAAATAACGCCAGTAAAACTTAATTAATTTTTGATTTATTATTACGAAAATAGGCATTTTTACATTCTTTAATTAGAAATCATTTATCAAGTCAAAGAACTCATTGTTTCATAAAGTGGTTTTAATAGAGCTAAGCAATCAAACCAATGGCATAATCCTTTTCATTTGAAATGGATTACGCTATAGGCTTGCTTATCCGTTAATTTATATATTATTAGATTAAAAATACTAGTTTTTTCGTGCAACCTAAGACAAAGAGTTTAACAGACCTTCAAGTTTGGCTTATGTTCGGGATTTATATCATTTTACGGTTAGTGAAAATTTGTTCAAATTTAGTGGAAACTAGCCTTTAAACTAATGAAAAGCTTATCTACGATTTGTGTACAGTGCTGCTAATATTCGAATGTCGACTAGTGTCGGATAATCGAACGGCCAGAGTACCAAGTTTCTACTGTATATAATTTATATTCGAGATTTTACTATAATCTGATTTATAAAATTAAATGATTTCTATAAATATCTAGCTTAGTTAAACAGTATTTCTGAAGGAGTGTCGAAAGTAATTTAAAAGGAACAATTAGAAAACAAATTTTATAAAGTTTTATAAATTGAGTTTTTTCTTAAGCACTTACCGCCCTATAGACACTAAAAAGGCCATATTATCTTACTAATTGTAGGTTTGGGTTGTCCACAATGGGACGACTGGGTGAGGAGAGAGGGTCCTAGCATATTCGAGACATATCATTCCCAACAAATTCTGAGGTTGCTTGCCCGGATTACTCAGGAAGTTTTATTCTTTAATGTTAACTAAACTTTGGTTTAAGTCAGTTTATACACAAACTGTAAACTTGCTAAACCGGATTCGACCAGAGACAGAGTCAAAAATGAAATAGATTAAAACGTTCTGTACTTTTCATATAGAGTAAACGCAGCTAATATGGACCACCATGTTGTCTTTGATCCGGTATTACCAGATAACTGCTGAAATTGAACCAATATTGTGATGCAAGGTGGAAAAACAAAGAATATCTAATGATATCACAGGAGCATTTTTATTAGTACAGTACAACAAATGGGCGAACGATATAAATTCTTAAAAAAAATTCATCATGTTGCAACACACTAATGATCACTTTACCATGCGTTTACTTTATTGAATAACCTATAATGAACGAATTTTAGTATTCATATATTAAAAAATCTACTATACTAAGTATCATTGATATTGGCAAACACACTCATTAATAACTTTGTATATTTTTAAGTTAATTAATTTATTTATTCACTAGGAGACAATTAATAACAGTTATCTAATAATGCACTGATTTCAGTGATGATGCCACTACCTTCCTGAAATATTAATGTGTACAGCAAACACGAGAATACTATCCAGATGCTGTGGCTGTGTGCACATGTTAAGAATTATTCTATTTCTAACTGATCGAATTTTAAAAAAAGTTACTAAATTGTAATAAGTAGCAGATGTTCCAGTTTCACTGAGTCACCGTTTATAGATTATCTACTCATGTCAGACATTTGGCTTAACTATTTTAAGTTTGAAAATTTACGCATGGCTGAGTTTCGTAGATACAAAATATGTGTTAGTTATCTTTTGCAGCCTCACATGCCCACTGCAATAATCTACGGGTGGAACTTTTTCGCTCCATGCTACTACTGTCGACACTTTCATTTCAAATATAAATTATTGCAAAATTTTTTTTATGCTTTCTGGAATTTGTAATTTGGCAAATTACTTTGTTACTACTTTTTATCACAATTCCGTCTGTTGCAGAAAACACACCTTGCTAAGGATGGTATTATGTAGTGGATTATAGCATTTTCATCAGGATCTGCTTCACCATAATATATTTGTTACATAACTCTGGATATCTTCTATTTCGAAGTTAAGACAATGAAGAAAATATACACATTTTCGAGTCTATGTTTTATCCATTTTCACCAAGCACAGAAGTAACAGCTAAAAACACATGAAGAAAATTTCACGAAAGGACAAACAGTAAGTAGAAAATTTACATAGTTAAAACGATATGTAAATGAAATTGGAATACTCGGAACCACCACTGTAGGGCCAGACCAGTTATAAATATGTTAAGGACTTGATGGTATGGTAAGAAGATTATACTTCCGTTTTTAATGTGAAAACGTCAGATTCTCCATAGAAAGGCTGACGTTGATATCGTTTTAACTATGTGAGTTTTCTACTTACTGTTTGTCTTTTCGTGAAGTTTTTCTTCATGTGTTTTTAGCTGTTACTTCTGTGCTTGGTAAAAATGGATAAAACATAGACTTGAAAATGTGTATATTTTCTTCATTCAACTCCGAAATAATATATTTGGCTACGGCGCTCACATTTTCTCTTATAAAACGAAAAAAAAAATAAATTCGATAATAATATTTATGAAACCAGAAAATTTGTCAATTGAAGATTTAAACAAGTCTATTTACAACATTAGTCCCATCAATGCTCATAATTCTGTTATGTGTCACTTGTACATTGCCAATTTTCAATATTTATGTCACATATTCAGGATTAGATAACAGTAACAAATATGATTCAATGAGTCTCTTCTGCATTATAGAACTCGGAGTTTCAACAAACTTTACTACCGGAGGACTGATTCATTTTTTATTCGTCCTGACATTTTTATATTTAGTTGTGAAAAAAAATTTCAAAAAGTTACAAATGATTTAATTTCACTTGATAAAAACAATTCAAATTTAAGTTTTAAAATAGAACAGATAATTTTGCAGCATTCCGAATTTTGGGTCTTCGTCAATCAGTTCAACACGCAGTTTAGTTTATTATTTGTAATATTCTATTTCTCACATCTAGTAGAAACTAGTCTCTTGTTTATATATTTGTCTTCACTGAATTGATCTCGATAATCAGATTTATTTTTTTAGTACTTATTATTTTAGTTTCAATCGTACACCTTTCACTGGGTTACATGTTTTCAATACTTGCATCTACGGTATGATATTACTTTCTTTCAAAACTGTTGCTAAATTACTTTTACTACACATAATTATTTTTAATATTATTCAGATGCAAACCTCGTTTCAAGATATCCGAAGGTTTTCTGCATGCGATTTGTCGCTTGAACAGAAACTGAAAGTGAGTTTTACATTAACTCTTAAATATATTATACAGATAATATTGAAATGTATCTTATTGCAGATTTTAAACTTCATGAAGAGATTTGAAAAAGTGTCATTATGTATAACAATAAGAGGCTACTTCAATGTTACGAAATAGTTCCCAGTTAAAGTATTTTTGTTTTTTAATATTTTTATCTGTAAATATGTGTATTAACTTTTTTATTTTATATATTGCATACGATTTCTTTTAGATGGCTAAAGCACTTCATTCTATATTTTCGGGCCTTCTGAAGCTCAGGACAACCTCTGCAAATTGAAAATTTCCCACTTAGGCGTATTTCGAAGATATAAATCATGTTTAAAAATTTCATATGTTTTGTCTAGAATGAGCGAAAAATTACTTCATATATCTTCTGCAGTGTTCAGTACGCAGAAGCAAAATTACCAAATATTACTTTTCTATAGAAAAATCATTCCGCGCATTATAATATTATCGGTGGAACCCTTGTTTTTTGAGCTTGGATTAATCGAGCTTCCTCATTACCCGTAAGTTAGTTTACTTCATAAAAACGAACTTTAAAACAGTAACATATATTATGAAATTATTTGTCTCTGTTACTTTTTACTAACGCAATGATCATTGACAAAATAACAGATGATGACACCGAGATAAAAAATTTAATTCTTATTTATTTTTGAAAACTTAATTTATAGCCTACAATTTATGCTAATTTTTCTAATTATGTATTACTTAATTTTCACTTAAAAATTAATAGGTACAATTATTATCTTGTCACGTTCGAAACATATTACTTATAATTTAGGAAAATGAATTTTCTGCTTTTTCGTCTTCACCCCTTACATTGTCGACGTTTCTTTTTTTTTGTCTTCTTCTTTTTGCGAACTGAATTTTGTGCTATTTGTTTTCAATTTACGTGCTTTTATTTAATGAAATATTCTTAGAATCATGTAAGTTAGTTTAATAGAATAAATATCTATTTAATAAGTTGTCTTGTTATATTTATTACTTACAAGAAATTAAGTCATAATCATTACATTTTAATGAATTTAATAAGCAACTGTTATAATCTGTCTTCTAAAACATAAAGTTTTAATGCAAATGTCTGTGCCGTGTTGATCGTTCCAAACGCTATTATCAAACTTCTAGGCTTACAAGATTGTGGCGCTTAACGTTCGACGTTCATGTTTTAGAGATGGAAACTTCGGCTGTAACCTCTCTAGTGTTTCCAACTTAGCCAAACAATTTAATATGCCGAGATCATAATTGGAATTACCTAATGTTTTAATTAATAGTATATCTTTTTTTAAACAATAATAGCCTTATTCTTTTTTCCCTTCTACCACTATACTGTATATATTTCGTACAATAAAGTTTTACATAAACCAAATTTTTATTCTTGGATCTGTTTCGGATTAATTGAATATTAGTTATTTATTGTGAGAAGAATTGTTTCTATATTCGTTATTTACCATATTCGT
Organism: Centruroides vittatus; assembly: GCF_030686945.1. Lineage (NCBI taxonomy): Eukaryota > Metazoa > Arthropoda > Arachnida > Scorpiones > Buthidae > Centruroides > Centruroides vittatus. The sequence goes on along the minus strand of NW_027121764.1, from coordinate 18,982 downwards.
TAGGTCCTTACGAACAGATTAATTACAAATATAGAGGTTCCACTGTACAGTATTTCTAATAATTCAATCTTAGTTCGGATCATTATATATTTTCGAATTGCTGAATATTTTACTTCTATAATTCTTCGTAAGTTCTTTCTATAATTCTATAATTCTTTCAAAGTCGTGCTTTTTGCCTCTCTTTTGTTATATTTCGGTAATTATAATAGATATGAATATAAACGATATGATCAGTATATAATTTATGTAATAATACAATAATTCATGAATAACCCTTGAGCCGCAGGTTACTCGCTACTGGTTTATGATGATACGCTTGCGGCCTGTGATTTTTAATATAATGTCTTCGGGGTTTAGCAATGTGATTTTCCTGATTACTGCCTCATGCCATTCTGCGAACTTAAGCTCATAGTGGTGGCAATAAACATTCACATCAAACTCTTCGTCTTGCTAATTTTATCAATACAACTTTAATAGTGCCATCTCCAGAAAAAACTTTTTAGTTTTTTTGCATATTTGGGCAGACAAGAAACCTACAAGGTGTACTTCGCGGTAATAATGTTACTTTTTCAAAAATGGTAGCCCCGGTACCTATCCCTGGCAGGATAACACTGCTACCCATAACTTCATCTTTGCAGACCTCATTAAAGACAATACATCGTTGGTCCGCAGTATACATAAATATGGTGTAGACAGAACTCTGAAGAAAGACGAACACAGCTACCATCCAGCTGACGACCTCGGCTACACCATCAACTGGGACTTCCACAATGTACAAAACCTTAAAGCAAATTCGATTGTCTACACCAGCCAGTGTTTCCCAACAGTGGTTCCCAACCAGTGTTCCGCGGAACACTGGTGTTCCGTAAGCATCTCCCAAGTTTTCCGCAGATTTAGTCGCAAATCGGAAAGTGTACAATCGTATTCGAGCTGCCGAATATCAAAAAATTAAAATCATAAAATTTTCATAAACTTAAATATATATGTACAACTCGTACTTTTTTTTTTTAACTCTTTCCGCCCTGTGGGCACTAAGAGGGCCTCTTTTAGTAGGCCCATTATGGGTTCGGCCAGGCCCACAATGGGGCGACCGGGTGGTGAGGGACGGGGCCCGACATATCCGAACGGACCACCCCCCGAAAAATTCCTGGGGATTATTCGACCCGTTCGGATTCGATCCCGGGTCCCCCAGAGCGGTAGGCTGCCACCTTTACCGCTCGGCCATCCGGCCGTCCAACTCGTACTTATGGAGTATACTACTGTTTCGAATAAGATAAAGGCAACGATAAAAACTGAATGAAATATGTAAAAAACATCAGGCACAAGTTTCCCATTAAAGTTATTTAGATATATTTTTTCCTGTCTTAGAATTGGCGTTAATAATATGAGTAAAGATTTTGAATTATAACTGCTCAACTCTAATAAAATAACTGATGACAAGCTTATGTATTTCATATTAACTTAAGTAAGTGTTCCGCTATAGAAAATTGCTTACAAAAGTGTTCCGCTATAGAAAATTGCTTACAAAAGTGTTCCGCATCCTAGAAAAGGTTGGAAACCACTGGTCTACACCGATGGTTCCAGCAACGATACTGGCAACAGTTCTGGCTTCGTCATTATCAATTCTAAAGAGAGAACTTGCTATCACGCTTATCATAAGCTGGCCTCCCACTGCTCCATCTCCCAAGCAGAGATGTGGGCCATCCTGAAAGCCATCACTCATATCACCAATAACATTCGTCAATTCAAAGGGAAAATCTTTATTTTCACGGACAGCAGAATGGTGCTTCATACCCTCAACAGGAACAACCGCCTTACTAGGCTTGCTGCCAGAATGTTGTCAGCAGCACAAGATCTTGGAACAATTCGCACTCTACAATTTAGTTGGATCCCTTTGCACAGTGGCATCAATGGGTACGAAACAGCGGACATGTTGACGAAAATAGGCAGCAGATCTTCATGCCACCACTCTTTCAACGAGATTCCTAAATCCACTTTGAAGAATCGTCTCCGAGCCTTTGCCGAGGCCCTTTGGCAGCAGGAGTGGTCTTCTGCTAACACGGGAAGAAACTGTTTTAAGTTCATCCCGAATATCCACGCCAGAAAGATCGCCAAGCATTACACTCCAGATGCAGACACATCTCAAATCCTCACAGGACATGGTAACTTTCCCGTATACCTTCACCGGTTCGGGAAATCTAACAACAGCAGCTGTACGTGCTCAACCCTATCTATCGGAGATGCGTTACACCTAGCATTCCATTGCCCTAACTTTGACCACTTACGACTAGGACTAATTACCAACTGCCTAAAGAAAGGACTAACTTGGCCACCCGGACCAGCGGACTTATTCCAAAACAAAAAACTCTGGAAGGATTTTATCAACTTCCTCAACAGGACCAGAGCCCTCATCTCCTACCAACAACAAAACACCAGCCTACCCGAAGAGGAACAGCTCAGCAAGTGATTAGACTCCTTTGCGACTAGACATCATCCCCCCTAGCTGTCACTCCTGGTTTCCTGTAGACAACTGTAGTTTTCCCTTTGCAAGGGACTTACGGCTAGCTACTATCCGAAATTCCTATCACGTACGATTTTTTTTCTGGTTACTGTTCCGGTTTTATCGCAACACGCGACTCTATGTACGGTTCCTCCCCGGGCTTCTGTTCCCTGGATCCCTCTCATTGCTTATTGCATTTTGTTACCGCGATCATTTTTTCAAGAGTGGAGACGAAATATATGTTTAGTTTGAATATCATTAATATACATTATTTTGTACTTATTATTATTTAGTACTTTAGAATATTAGAGGTTATGAAGTTGGTCGGTACTTGTAAGTTCGCTGACCTGGTGGAGATTGGGGACTTAAAATCCCATTTCTTGGACACCAGTTTATGTTCTTCAACTTCTAGGGAGAATCGTTAATTTCGTGACAGGATGGTCTAGGGTCGTTTGCGTGTGGGTGTGGCGGAGGAGTCACAGATGACAAGTATCTCACAGAAACCCCATTTATTTAAACATGAATTAACTTACACTATGCACAAAGTTCTAAGTGTCGAGGATGTTTTCTAACGTCTCTCGAAGGTAGGCCACGGGCAGCAGCAGGTGAGAAAATTCGTCGGTTGCTGTCGGCGGCTTTCTCGATGGACACAAGTACGGAAACCTCCGTGCGTTGGCGCAAACGTCTTCTAGCTTCGGAAACTTTTCGGAGAGTCTCTTGTCGTATTCTTCAAAATCGGCCTTATCAATCTCCGTTTTCTTATTTTTTGTCTATCTGATTGGTTCTACGTCTCTCTTTCCCGCTCTCCCATTGGTCCCACGTCTGCTCCTAAGAAAACTACCCCTGTTCGAGTCACGAGAAAGATTCGCTTCGAAGAATCTACTCGACACCATCCGTTAGCTCTGGACGGAAAGTGCTGATAAAACTTTGGAACTAGCGCTCATATTTTCCCATTGTTGTCTAGTCTGTGACGTTTTATGATTTTAACGACCCGACGCGATGTTTCTTTTGTCATTAACCTTTCCTCTTTTCAAAATTTTTATGTTATAATTATTTGTATACGAGCACCTTGTCAACGGTTATTCTCTACTGAAAAACACTCGTTTACAATTATTGCGTTCTGTTTTACATCAATAGCATTTTTTTCTCGTCGCGGTTTCATATGCCCAGCACAATTAATCCAATCGTTGATCGGTTTTTAACAATGGAGGTTTTTTCTAGTTTCATTTTAACATATTTCTAATATAAATGTGTATTGTCAACCCGGTTTTGGGACCTCACATACTTTGCATGTTTGGAGGTTCGGAATCCTCTTAATAGAGCAACTTTAATTCTGATCATACTTTACGACTGATTTATAACGGAGCCATAAATGTGAAACTTATATTGACTAAAAGAATAAAATTTTATAAAAGTAGATTATTCTGTTACAGTCTGTTACTGCTGATAGTTGGATGAGGGATCAGGCGTAACCAACGGCTATCCAAGTAGAATATTCCGTGTTTTCCTTACTTGAAAAAAGAACCTAAAAAGAAGGCGAATTTTCGATAGAGTGCTTTCCCTCTTAACAATCCTATTTGGGAGATCGCCGAAGTGTTTTGTCGCTTTCGCACATTAATTTATAATTTTGATCGCTTTTATTTTCCTGGCTCTTATGTATAAATATGTGCATAACAAAGAAAAATATTAAAATCGTGTCAAATCTGACCTTAAGAGTTTTTGCAATCTCCGCATTTTGAGACCTTAAAAAACAATGAAGATACTTTGTTTTGTACCTGGGTCCCCCTTAAAAAAATTGTTGCGCTCCCTTAATTTTTCTAACAATCTAATTTCATAAATACTCAACTGATATTATAATTTATTTAATGGGCTACAAAATAATATACAATATTATGTAAAAATATAATAAATAATTATTTTTTATGTGTAAGAAATAATAATTTTAAATGTACTAAAAATAATGTACTATTATAACAGTTATGAAATTTACCTCAATATTAATTTAGAAGTTACCAAAGCGAAGTGTTTCATTCTATATATCAACGTGGTTATCGCAAGCACTACTAACGAACTAATTCTGTTCATAGACAACAGAAAAAAACAGATGCTTCTGTTTACTGAAGTTTGGCGAGAGTAAGCACGAGAATACCCCGGATGTTCCGAGTGCTTGTCTTTTGTTTCCTCGCCCCGCCGGCGCTCGGCTCCAAACGCGAAAGCGAGATGTTTTCGTTCCAGCAAGAGTATGGATGGATGCTTTAGCATTTGTACCCGAAAAATTCGCGGCGAGGATTGTGGATTACGTATACCTATTTTGCTGATTCATTTTTTTGACACCTATTCGACTTTTTTGGTTTGTATTCGAAAATGATATTTTGGAAACAGCTGCATGCCCCCCTTGCAACAGTCTCGCGGCCCCCTAGGGAAGCGCGCCGCACAGGTTGGAAACCACTGGGTTAATATATTTTTTCGTACAAAGTCGGAAATCAAAACGAATGACTAATTTTGGAACAACCCCAGTTTCCAATTGACACCAATTTCCGACGCTATACTGTATATATAATCGAGACGAGTTCATAATAATAATAATAATAATAATCAGTGCAGAACCCAAACGGTTAAGAGTTGAAAGTTGAAATTTAGTACACAGTCAGGGTATCAAATTTAAGTACCAAAGTGTTAAGAAACAATGGAGAACAAGAAGATGCGACGTGCAAGATTTACGGGCTCTGGAAAAAAGAAAAAAGAAAATGAGTAATATGTTACAACACATTCGATTTTCAAATTTAAACAGATTAGATCGGTTTTTCTCGACCTTTCTTCATTAGAACATTCGGTGAAAATCGAACAATATTAAAACATTCGAGTTTCAAATTCGAACTTTCTTTAGAAAAACTTAGTTCTTTGATGAAATTACTTTTTTCTTTTGTGACTATAACGTAATTATCTTAATTTTCGCTATCGTTACTTTTCTCCGAGCAACGCCGGGCCTACCTGCTAGCATATATATATTTATAAAACTTAAGTGTCTATCAGATTGCAATCATATTATTATTATAGTATGAATTTACGGAATTTTAAGATGAGGCAACGAATAATATGGAGACTTTACTAAAAAAAAGTATCTAAAAAGACGACAATTTTCTTATGAGTGACGTTTCTCTAATAACTCTGTGTGGTAGAGCTTATTGGTGATATGCGAATCCTCGACCAGATTTCATGGCTTTTAATCATTTGAAAAATAACACTATAGGGATCTATACCATCTGTTTCAGCAAGAGTTGTTACTATGTTATACTGCCAAGAAACTACACCATATTTTTGTGTTTTTTCGTAATATCCTAAGTTATTGCTATATTCCGTTCCCATATCTTTACATGTATAAACACATTACAGGAATTATCCTTTAATGTCTGATTGATTCGAAAACAGTGTCGATTTAAATCGTCTTATAAACATCGTTATAAACACGTTCGTAAAGGATCTTTAATAACTCATAATGTGAATATTTTTGTCTTATTATTATCGTGTTATCTTTTTATGTTTTTACTGATGTTATTTGTATTTTTACGTATTTCTTTTACGTAGTCCTATACCGGTAGTAAGGATGAAAATCTTGCATTATATACTTGACATTTTTAACTGTAATTAATTGTGATAAATCAATAAATAAATAATATGCACTATATTAAAAGTAAGGCAAGTGTTTGCATTGGCACTTCCACTGCCTCAATGAAAAAATAAATTTGAAAGCGTACTTTTAAAATTAAATACTTTAAACTATATTACAAGTATAACTAATAATGCATTAAAATAATAATGGCAGTTTTAATACTTTCAATAATGTTTTAAAGTAATAGCGATTTGTTTACCGATATTTTCGAAAAAAAATGATTCAAGCATTTGCAAACTATAATGCTTTATCTATACTCATCCATAGATTACATTTAACAAACATAATAACTGCAGAAAGACATTTTCATTTAAAGTACACAATTCTACAGATGTTTTTTTTTCTTCTCTAATTTGTTTTCGTAAAATTAATTTCATAAAACTGTGAACAGTTTTTTTCTTCATTCGAAATGCTTTTCAGCTTTTTAAAACCAGAGAAAACTGAATGTAACGTTTTTGCCATCTGAAAATTTATCTCAATTTATTTTTAATACACAAACAAAATTTGTAAATAATTACAAAACCGCAATTAATTGAGAAAATAATACAACCTTCAGGGGAATTCTCTTATCAATAATCAAAAATCTGCCTATTGAGAGACAGAGAGAGACTTTTCCAAATCTTTTCATGAAGTTCAAAATCTGAAATTATTGTCAATATCAGGAAAATATTTGTTTAAATGTCGTGTAAATTACATACTTTTAGCTTCCGATTCTCTCCAATGTCACATCCTGCAAATTGTCTGATATCTTGAAATGTATTCTCCATCTACAAGAGAAAAAGCAATTATAAACGATCAAAAGCATATGTCAATTGTGCACATAGAGTGTAATTACCGTAAATGCTAAAGAGCACAGCAGACAGCCAGCAATTATGCAAATACAAGTGAATAGGATCATTAATAGGAGTATTAATAATTTAATGAAATAATGAAGTTCTAAAAACAAAAATGCATAATATAAAAAACTTGTCAACCAAACGATTCCAAAGTAAAGAAATCCAAATAGAAAATTATTTTTAGAATTAAACTGTTGAATGAAAATCCAAAGTTCTTCATGATGCATCATTAATTCGTTTAGCTTTTCTCGTAAATTATAATCGATTTCTTTTACTAAAAGCAGCTCTGTCGACAATTGCTCAAATTCTTTATACGAGATTAGCACTAACAATGCCGCTAATAATAAGGTATATCCGATTCCGCCAATAAGAAAACCTGCATTTAAGGTGGCGAATGTACTACAGAAGAGAGCTTCTCCATGAAATTTCTTCTTTTTTTCTATGTAAGGGTAGACAAAGACAGTGGTCGCAATTTGATACAAATCGATGGCTACTATTATAACCAAGGAAACGAGCAGAGTAACATGTTGTAATAACATGTTATTTTCGTTAATCATTTTTACTCGGAAATATTTATTTCTTAATGGCATTTTCAAATTCAATTTGTTGCATTTCATGAATTTGAAAGCAATACAATAAACGATAAATGTAACAGAAAGTACTATTTTAAATAACATGGAATTTATTTCGAAAGCGTCATACAAACCAATGCATATCGCATATTCATTGATTACTGGGATTACTTGCCACGTCAGAATAATTGTATGTACCCGTAAAGACAGTTCGATAAATCGAATATAGATATTTTTCAATTTGCTATTTTGGAATTGTCTTTGTGCATTTGAGCATTTACAGTTACAAGTTTCAAATGCATCCACCCAAAATATGAGAGCGGTCGCCCAACAAGGGCTGAGGAAACAGCTTAGACAAATCTCTTGTAAATTCGAACTCATGCTCAGTTTTTATTCGCGTCTATGTTTTACAGAACAAAATGAAACTGATCTTAGAAACACTGGTTACGTAAACTCATTATCTCTAAAAATTTTTAAAGCGCCATTAATAATACAAATAAAACTTTAATGCAATCGTGAATAAATTAAATTAATTAGCTATTAGGTATGCATTTTTTTATGAAGTTAAGAATACATTAACAAAAACCTTTAAAAAAAACATACACATATGTTTTTTTTAAAGGTTTTTGTTAATGTTTAAAGGACTTTGTTACCTTTGGCGACATGAAGCCTAAAAAGGAAGGCCTGTCGCCATATGTGTATGTTTTTAGTCTGGAGCGCAAAATAAATGGTGGTCCCTGTTGGGCAGACTTGTTTTCAATTTGATTAATAATAATCTCGCCATCGGTCGGAAAAATCGACAAAAAGAAATTATAAAATACCGACGCCAGGGTGCAGCTTTAAAATTTGCATTTTCCAGCGCTTGTTCCAGCAGATAAAAAAGCGGAAACACCCGCTGGCTGGATGGTTGAAGAGTAAGACGTCTGTGTGTCACCGACGCCTAGTTTTAACTGGATGTTTGTGTTTTTTTAAAGGACTTTTTTACCTTTGGCGACATGAAGCCTAAAAAGGAAGTCCTGTCGCCATATGTGTATGTTTTTAGTCTGGAGCGCAAAATAAAAGGTGGTTCCTCTTGGGCAGACTTGTCTTCAATTTGACTAATTAAAAATCTCTGTTAAAACAGTTACTGCTATGAAGTCGTAAAATAGTAATTTGCCATATTATTAATATCGAAAGTGCTTGTAATCAAGACAAGCAAACAATCTCATCTACACAAGAAAACTTATTATAGGAATTTTCATTATCTAATGGTAAATCCATCAAATACGTTCCACTAATTGTAGTAGTGTTACCACTGCACTTTAATTAATTCACTTTTACGTGACTAACTCTCACTTCAATCGGTACATTTTCATTAATTCACTGAAAAAGATAGTGGTACTGCCACTATATGCCTGAATTACAGTACTTAATAGAAGCAGAAAGCATTTACAAAATACTGCTGCACGGAGTTATTTTTAAATTTATCATATAAAGTATCTACAAAATCGAATTTAACAAAAAAATAATAATTTCTATCAGTTCCATTTTTACTTAATATAATCTATTATCAATTTATTTTTTCATTCAGGCACTCTGATTGATCCATTTCTAGTTTCGAAAATTACTCATGGCCGAGTTTCGTAGATACGAAGTATGTCTTAGTTGCTTGTTGCAGCCTCAAATGTCCACTGCAATAATCTACGGATGGAAGTTTTTCACTCCATGCTACTACTGTCGACAGTTTCATTCGAAACATAAATTATTGCAAAAGTTCTTTTTATCCTTCGTGGAATTTGTATATTGGGAACAATCTTTCTTTTTATTCTTGATGACAATTCCTATTGTTGCTGAAAACACACCTTGCTTTAATTGGTGTTCAATAGTCGATTATAATATCTTTGTCAGGATCTGCGTTTTTCTAATATATTCGGCTACGTCGCTAACGTTTTCTGTTGTTAAACGCAATAAAGCAAATCCGATTATCATATTAATAGAACCAGATAATTTGCCAATTAAAGAATTAAGCAAGACTTTTCACAAGATTGGCATTGTCATGCTCATAATACTTTTATGCAGCACTTTGTCTATACCAAATTATATTAATATTATATATTCAGCATCAGACACAACTAACCAAAATGATTTTCTCAATCTCTTTTGTAGTATACAACTGGGAATTTCACTAAACTTTATTACCGGTGGATTGATTCATATTTTATTTATTCTTTTGTTTTTCTATTTGATTATGAAAACAGGATTTCAAAGAGTATCAAATGATTTAATTCTACTTAACAGGAAAAATGCTAATTTAAGTTCAGAATTAGAAAAGATAATCATGCAACATGCCGAACTTTGGAACTTCCTCAATCACATCAATACTAATTTTAATTTACTATGTCTAATATTGTATTTCACACTTCTTGTAGAGACAAGTCTTCTGTATTATATTTTTATTTTTACTGAATTTAACTTAATAATCAGATTTATAATTTTTCTATTTGTCATTATAATTTCAGTCGTATGCCTCTTACTGGGTTACGCATCTTCAACACTTACATCTGCTGTATGATATCATTTTTTTCAAAGCTGTCACTAAATTACTTTTATTATATTTAATTATTTTTGAAATTTTTCAGATGCAGACTTCGTTTCAAGATATTCGAAGATTTTCTGAATGCGATTTGTCGCTCGAACAGAAACTAAAAGTCAGTTTTGAAAATACCTCAATTCATTAAATGATATATTAAAATATATTTTCTTACAGATTTTAAACTTCATGAAGAAGATTTGGAAAAGTGTCATTATGTATGTCAATAAAAGGATACTTCAATGTTACAAAAAAGTTTCCAGTCAAGGTATCTTTTTTAACTTTAATGCCTAAAATTCTGTAATTATTACTCATTTTACATTCTTAACACGATTCTTTTAGATGGCCAACGCGCTCCATTCTATATTTTCTGGTCTTCTCAAGCTCAGATCGTCTACTACAAATTGAGAAATTTTTTATTCGTGCAAATGACGTTGAAAGTAAAATAGACATTTTAAAATTTGATTTGACAAATTTAAAACGAGAGAACAATTCTTTCCTGTTACGTAAGTTATCGATGATTAGAAGAAAAGTTATACAACACATAATTTCATTACATAAATGTTGAAGTTTTCATTTTATTGCTGAGAGATGTTAATAGCGAGATCCTGACGCTACTGAACTACTGTATATCTCCAGTGTTACTCGATCATTACTAAATTAGCAACACAAAAAAATGACACCGGCAGTTTGTAAAAGATATTTTTTTTAAAATTTTCTATTTTCATTATTGAAAGAAAGATTTTGCTTTTACTTACCGAACGTAAAAGATAATTTCTGAAATGAAGATACAATTGTTAATAATGCAGTTTACTTAACGCTGATCAATTGCCATTGAATTCGCCGTAACAACAAATTGATTTTATCATGAATTGCCTTATGTTCAAGCAATGTACTGTAACTTCTATCGGTAACATATAATGAAGTATTCTCATAAATACATTAAAATTTTATCGGTAGCCTTTCTAAAAATTTTAGTGTATTTAACATTTTTAGTCTGTGTCCAGAAATCAAGACCACTTCAGTTCCCAAGCTTGCCAGATATTTGGTTCTATATTGTACTAGATTTTTATAAAATGTAATAAATTCTTGACAATTTAAATTACAAAAAATCACTGTTTGAATAAAAATTAAATTTTTTATTCATATTGAATGGGAACACTTAATTTATACAAATAATTAAGTAAATTTTGAACTGATTTTTAAGGTTTCTTATTGATATAACATTGTAACATGTATTAGATGTATAAATGCAAATAATGAAGTTCTTTATTAATTGAAAGTTCTAATACTGTAAAATTATTTTGAAGAAAGATTGATTTAATTTTAATTATTAAAATTTTCAGATGAAGCAGCATACTGTCTTGGAAAAGTGAATAGAGATTGTTGGTGAGGATATCATTTTGAAATATTTAATTTTAGGAATTTATTTAAATTAGGTAATTTTGAAATTGTATTGACATGTTTAAAACCTGTATTTTAAACTAAAATTATAGGTTAATTTTTTATTAAAATTTTTCAAACTTTCTAGTTTATTTTGTTATGTAAACTAATCTGCGTCTTTTAATAATTAAAACTTTCGGAATATTAAAATTGAGGGACTCTAAACACTTGGTATGATTTCACTTTAATCATTTGTGTTCGTAAAATTTCCGAGTGGTTAAGTTAAATAAATAGCTTATGATATATATATATCTTGCTTTGATTTATTTTCCTTTTTAAAGATGATCTTATCAGATTGCCATTATCACTTTTATAATATCCAATGGGGAGAATTATGACCTAAGCGAAAATTTTATTTCAAGTTCTGTATTTGTTTTTAATTATCTAGTTTCAGTTAGATATAATTGGAACAATGAAAGATTGTACTTGGTCGATACCAACTGCCTCTATTTTAAGGCAGCTAGGATGGCAGGTGTGTCAAACTGGAGGGCTTCTGTGACCTCTGATGTGATTTTTTATGATGCTCTAAAATTAAATAAAATGGCTTGCAGATCAACATTAACTGATAAACATCTATCTGTCACAATGAAGATTGATTGTTCTCAGTCTTTGAATCCAGATATTGGAAAACTAGTAGGGGGAAGATAATGCTGGCAAGTTTCCAAAGAAAACAATTAATTTTGGTTTTATAAATATGTACATGAAATAAATGTTTAAATAAAAGCAATACTATAGCAATTATATATTGTTGAGTTGAATTAGCTGAACTACATAGTGTGATTTAATTGCCCTATCTATATTCCTGCATTCTCACTTCAAATTATAATTTTAAGAAAATTTGTAAATGTGATGTGGCCTGCTTGAATCTTACCAGTTGCATTAATGGACTGTTATTTAAATGAGTTTGACACACCTGGGTAATGGGATAAGGAAATTGTTTTGTTTTGATTCTATATGGGAGTACGTAAGCTAAAACTTTTGTAACCTAGGGATAATTGGAAAGTAGGGGAGGAGAGTCACACACTTTTACTTTAGAGACTGTTTTCTGGGGTGTCTTGGTATATTTTCCAAAATAGTGAGCTTCCTTAAAAATTGAACTTCAACTATAATTCACACATTTGAAGGCATTTCAATTAGATTGAAATGTTTTCAAATGTGTGGGTTTTGGTTCAAGTCTTGTTTTATTAACTTTGGTTTGAAGTGATTGGCGAAAAGTTAGTGATTTAACAAAAATTGATTGATGGTATTTGTAAGGTTTGCCGACTTTAAAGGGGGATACAATTAATCCCGCGTCAGGATGAGCGTAAAGGAACCCGTGTATGTGGGCGGTTGCGAAAGAGGCAAATGATGACAAGTGTTTACATGCGGAAAACCGTTTATTTTGACGAATTCATGCTTACATCGGTTTGATGGTATCCAAATCTCAGCGATCTTCCGTAACGTGCACGAGTTCGGTTTGTCGAGTTGTCCAGTCCCGGGCGGAAGAGAGGGGCCGTAGCGCTGGCGATGGTGGCGGGCGGTGACACACTGAAAATTCCGAATGACGACACTACACACTGTCTTATCCCACAAGAGGCATGTCCGTCCTTCCGGAAAAAACTCTCTTTTGACCTTGAAGTCCCAGTTTTTATACGTTTTTCTCGTGTACTATCCACCTTGCGGATTGGTCCCTCGTCCCTTTCCTCGCTTCCCGATTGGTCTCCCCTTTGTTTTAACGCGCAAAACGAGACCATGTCGGGTCGCGGGAAAGGTCCGATTCGAGGTGTCTATTTGACACCCTTTGTCGACTATGCTCCAAGATTGTTGATAGAACCACAACACCTACACTCATAATTTAATCCGTTGTTTGCAATTAATGTCATTTTGGAATTCTAACAATCACGCGCTATTTTTCTATCTCTCCAATTTTTCCCTTTTCCTGAAATTTGTTTTCCTAAGTTCAAATTTTTTCTTTGAATACTTGTGTCAAACTTATACCTCTACGAGTGCGTGTGTCAGAGTTCTACCTTTGGATTAAACATTAACAGGTCGTTTAACACGCGTTGACGTCGTCCCGAGACTCGTTGTTTACATTTTTCGTTACGTTGTTTTGATCAAGAGTTTTTTTTTCCTCTCTCTCATATAATTTATCGTTGTTTTCACAACAGGATTCTGCATTTGTTTCGATTTCGGACCTCGTCTGGGTCCTCACATATTGGGTGCTGATTACCAGCTTCAGTTCAATTCTATGTAAATACCAGCTGAAGGAGTTGAGAAGACTTAAAATGCATACTGGAAAATAAATCTGTTTCTCTAAGTTAATTCATTTTTCCTGGTTATTGAATGTTTGCTAAGTGAAATAATAAGTCTGTAGACTAAAAAGTATGTTTATTAAACAATATTAGGACAGGAAAGCTTAATCTAATAGGTTGTTGTTGTTGTTGTTAAAATCTACATACATTATGCTAAAAAGGAACAAGTAATATAAGAATTTGCCAAAGAATTACAAACTTCCAGGTAACAAGTGTGGAAAAATTAAAGAAATTTTTATTGTTACACCAAGCACACACATGAAGAATAAATAAGGATGATGAGTTTTGAAAAGAAACATGTAAGAAAAAAATTAACTGCTGATGATAATTTAACATATGAGGAAAGTATCACTTATAGCACAATTCTTCTGTTCTTAAGATTATTTATGATAAGTTAATGTAATTAAATATTGGCATAATAGTATAGCTTAAGAATGAAAATACTGTAATTAGGTTTACACATGTAAAAATAGCTGTCAACAGCACACCTACAAATATCAGGTAATTTAAATGTGTTAAGTTTTTAACTACAGGTATCCCTTGTACAAAACTGCATTCCTATGATACGGTTCAAGAACATCCCCAGACAAAAGTCACACTTTTTAAGGATTTTATATTCAAACAAGCATGCATGTGGCCTTATATTTGCCTATGGATTTTGGAATATTGACATTTTTAATGTTTTGTGCCTTTCACTCAGTTTTCTTTAATGAAAACTGATTATACAATTTTTCTTCTTTCTTATCCTAACTTCCTATTCAAGCTTTCATACAAACCAGTTATTGTTGCCAGTTATTGTGACAGTGCTCTAAAAGGACCTGAAAGACTTTGTGCTTTATTTTATAGATTAAATTCAAAGTTACTAAAAAGATTAAAGATAGGCAAACACAAGCCAAATGTAAATATCAGATTTTATGAAAAAAACAACAAAATCTCAATTATCAGTAACATCTTAATTTAAGGTCAACAATAAATTAGCTCGGATGATGTTTCGCCAAAAAAAATCCTCATTCAATGATGTTTAGCAGTGAAGAAAAATTAATATTAACAAGCAACACTTTTGATTGTGATTGTTAGTTATTGATTGCTTCAACAAGCATTTTTTTTATGAAAAAGAATATACTTTTGCTAACTTTTGGAACCTAACCCTAAGTTTTGTATTAGTCCTTTGTTTCATATAGCAGAGATACTGCACTTTTTGGAAGCTAACTGTGTTATACAGGAGATGTATGAAATGTGTATGTGTGTACAGTTATGTTTGTCAGTGGTTTGCGTGAGTTAGACAAATTAATATTTTGTTTGGCCAATATAACATTACTAAAGAGGACTGTAATTAAACAGTATATTTTAGGATTGCAAAAAAATGTAGATGTTTGTAGTTTAATGTATAATTTAGTAGAATAATAAAGGAGATACAGGTAAGTCTCAACACATGATAAGTCCAATAAATCCTGAGAAATAGAAAACAGTAAAATAACAGTTTAATAATAAGTAGGCTAGAAGCTGTTTAAGAATAGGAATGTTTTTAATCCAGGGTCTATTTTTAACAGTACCTTTTATTCCAGGATTTAATAAAGGAAATATGATATGATATACTTTTTGTTTACATAATAATAATTCTAAAATCAGACAAATACTGCATATTTTTATAAATTATTGCTGATTTTAAAGTATGAGGAAATGTAAAAAGGGGAAGTTTTTTATTTTATTCCTGTGAAAGTAAAGTTCACAGCATGCTATGACTCAGTTGATATCTGAAGGCAAGTTCATATTTCAAAATTAAAATTAATATAAAAATGAATATTATGACATATGATGATGATGATAATAAAAATATTGTTAACAATTAATTATGTATCGACACACACCAACCTTTATAATGCAGCCTTTTAATTCCAATTTCAGACGTTTTCAGTCTTTTTGAAATTTGAATTAAAAGGCTGCATTATAAAGGTTGGTGTGTGTGTCGATACATAATTAATTGTTAACAATATTTTTATGCTACCAAATTGCAATTACCCTACTTTCTCTGATCATCACCCTGTAAACAAGGTACATTTGGTGTCATCTGTTTCCTCCATGGATAACCATGCAAACAAAAATATCTACACAGATGCAGAGATTAATATCTACACATCTGCCCCCTTGATGTTGGCTCAAGTATCTGTATCTTTCTCCAAACTGACATATTTTGCCCAAAATATATTAGAAGGTACAGATACATTCCACATACCTCCGTCAAGCTGAGGAAAATGCTGTCTACCAAGCTGTTCAGTGGGCCACTTCACTACCAAACAAAACCTTGTCTGTCAACGTTTACAGTGGTTCTCAGTCTGTCATAAAAGCTCTATTAAATCCCAGTTGCAATAGCAATATATCCAGTACCATATTACACATATATCACATATATCCAGCACCATATTATAAATCTTGAAAATAAGATAACTTTTATATTTTTTTCCTGGCCATACTGACATACTTGGAAATGAAAAAGCCAACTTTCAGGCTATGGGCTGGTTCACACTATGACCGACTGGTACGACTTCAAGTCGTGTTGCCATGGCAACAGCAGTTGGCCAACTGACTGGTCGTTCCAGTCGGACAGATTTAAAAAGTTAAATATTTGTAGCTGGGTCAGAGCAGTCAGTGAGCTACAGCCAATGAAAGCTTCGAAACTACAACCAATCAGACTTTGGATATATGAAAACTATTAAATCAATCAAACATAACTTTACTTTATATATATTTCTGATTTATTTAAATTTTTCCTTGTACCTTATTTCTTTCATAACCTCTTAAATTTTAAATGGGAACACAATGATTTTAATTTATATATTAAAAAACATTATCGACATAATGAGAAAAGATGGTATTATTTAGACTTTTCATAAGAATTTATCAACGAAGTAAGATCATAACTGCAAAGTTTAATCAGGTAGATTACAAAAATATTTTTAAAAATTAGAAAAACTTAAAACGATTTCTAACACCCGTTCTGATTGGTCCTTACGAATTGGCCGCCGACATATAATCGTACTCAATGTGAATGCTTCTACTACTAGTTGGTCTGATTATAGGATCGTTCAGGTTGGACCAGTCGGTCATAGTGTGAAACAGCCCTGAGTCAGCTGCAAAGAACACTGACTTGGACTACACTCACATCCCTCTCTCACATAGCAGCCTTACAAATTATATTCATGACAATGCTGTGCAAAAGTGGAATCAACAATGGTTCAGCAGTAAAACTGGTAGAATAACAAGACTTTATTTTTCTAGTGTTGAATGCAGGTTCTCATCACCACTTAGAGATTTAATGTTTGCTACTGCTCCACTATTTACTGAGCATAATTTTAGAAGCTACCTGGCAATGTATAACCGGGCAGAAACTGCCTCTTGCTTTTGCTCTACAGAAAACCTAGACACCGTCGACCGTATGATCTATCATTGTCCAATTTACTATCAAGATAGACTTATTCTGAAATTAGAAATCTTTACGCTTGGTTTCAGGTGGCCATATCCATTCGATAAGCTTGTTCAGAAGCCACTGTTTGATGCTTTTTACAATTATGTTCAAAAAATATGGAAGATAAGACTATAATTTATAATTTCTAGTTTTACATTTTAGTTTTCACTAAAAGCCGAATACTGATTTTATGTTTACTTTGTATCATGTATTTTTGTTTATGTATTCTTAGTGTTATATACCCATAGGAGTGGTGCACTTATTCTAATAAAAAAGAAAAAAGAGACAGAAACCACCACACGGCCTTTCACCCATGATAAAAAAATGTTTAGAGAGTGAGTTTGCTAGAGTTATTATTTTATCATGTCACACCTGATAGTTTTAGTACAACAAGCGTTCTTAATAGAAACCGTCAAATTCAAAACTCCACCACTCAACGAGATCAAAACATAAAAATAAGAATATTACGTAAGACGAGATCTATTACCCCCTACCCCCGAGTAAGAAATTGTAAGAAATCCTTGACCCCACCCACCCCAAAATACCTTATGTAATTTATGGACAGCCTCTTATATGCTCTCTTCTTGAATTAACCACACTCATTTTAAAAGTTTAATTCTGGTACTCTTCCAAAGTATATTTTTGGTTTTAACTGAAGCAGCAAATTTTAAACGCTAATGTTCATGTGCACTTCTTTCATTGTTTGAAGTATAAACTTAAAACTAAAATCTAATCATTTTCAATTTATGAAGTTTAAATTTTATTACAGGTATCTATATACATTGAATCCATCTGTACAATTTGGAGGAATTCAAGTTCCGGACCAAACTTTGGAGATATCCTTTTCATTAATTTTTTTCAACTGACATAATAATTCCTTTAAAATATACCTTAATGAAAAACACATTATCATGCAAGATTTAGATCAAAAGATAATGAAAATATTCACAAGAGAAGTGAGTGCGTAAAGATGCAACTCAGAAGTCAGGAATTGATAAACTGCTACCAGGGGTGACTATTGATGATTTTCCCTTTAATCCATGTGGATATTCTATGGTTTACTGAAAGGAGTAAGTTTTGTTTAATCTTTGAAATCAATTTAAAATTGATGATTAATAATGATCTTATTTATATGTAGGGTTATTACATAACAATTCACATCACACCAGAAACACTTTGTTCATAGGTGAGTTTTGAAACTAATATTCCTCAGGTTTGTAATAAATTATAGGTAATTCAACTTCAGTCTTATCGACAAAATCTACAATAAGACAAGTCTCGCCAAAACACACATTTTATTTCTTAATATTAAACTTTTCTAACGGTGTAGTTTCGAAATGCATTTTGTAACTAGGATGTTACAAAAAAGTTAAGGATTTGAGAAATGTTTTGGCAAGACTTGTTACTGTAGATTGTCACAGCAGTGTTTTTTAATGTTTTTCTTATCCATGGACCAGTAAAATTATGAATAATTTTGCATGGACCAATAATTATATGCAACTATGAATTATGCTTATCTACAGTTTCTGTATGTAATTGTAGATTACTATTTAAATGTCATCTGTAATTAACTGTGCCAATGTCAGTATGATCAAAAATTTTTCTGTGGATGCAGTGCTAGTTTGAAAAATATCAGTC